>NW_027423309.1:0-117615 GCF_048934315.1 Petromyzon marinus | reverse complement strand
AAACTTGACAAGATTACGTTTTAGTCCATGGCAATGAGAATAGAGTTCGTTTGTAGGAGAACATATTTGCACGATGCTATTTAAGTAAATTAACATACAATGTGGTAACACGGCACGTACTGATTATATGCACTTTATTGCCTATTGTTTTTTACTTTGCACAAATATAGTTTACTGAACTTTTGCAAGCCGTTATCAGTCATGTATTCTCGACTGCTTGCATATAGATAGTGGCGCAGCCCTGCAATGAATCACCCCTCCAGGCGATTGAGACAGCCTGCCACCTACAGATTGCGCAACAGCGCCCCACACGACTTCCAGCCGTTTGAACTCGGTCGTTGGTGTAATTTGCATTCTTATCTGGAGTAAACCAACCTCCAAATCTACATATCGCTGGGTTCACAGTTTAGCGCGCTAATCAATACTGCAGCACTCACTTTAGCATTGCCACATCCAAATAAATAAATGCGTATGCACCAACCGCTTGAAATAATGCCACATCGCATAGTCGTCGTGTCGACAATTAGAGAGGTAGCCAGGTTGCTCAAAGATCAGCGCTGGACTGGTACCATTGAGAAGCTGGGTTCAACCCCGGCTACTGAAACTAAACTTTTATTTTTATTTTACCAGGTAAAGTCCACTAAGATATATACAGCTTTTTTTTTAAATAAGCGACATGGCCACAAATAATAGCTCAACGAAGTGGATCATTAATCACGTGTACATTTGTAGCAGCAGTCAAATACTCTTAACGCACCTTTATTCCAAATATGGAGAACAATCCCAGCGACCACGAAGAGAAAGAGGCATGCAATCTCCAAACAGGCATAGCATACAACAGGCATAGCAGGCGAGGTAGTTAACATCTCCTAGTCACCGTGGCACCCTGCCTGTGACTGGCAGGGCTCTCCCGGTATAGTTAGCTGATGGCCTCAGCCCGGTCACCAACGATTCAAAGACGGATTGTAAAAAAACAAATTAATTGGTATTGGTTCCCACGTGACCACTTGATTTGATTTGCTCTGACGGATGGTGGTGAGTATATCTGAATATTGCCTTTATACTCAAACCATCTAACCCAAAGTAAACAGACAGTCCTCGACTTGCGAGTGTCCAACTTACGAACGCCCGCTTCCATGAAATATATAAAATAAGAAAAATATTGATTTAAAATGCGAACTTGCAATTGCAAACTGAACTGCCGGCTTACGAACCGTTCGAATTTCGAACAGGTCTCAGGAACGAACTAGGTTCGTAACCCGAATACTGCCCAGAAATAACTTCTGCTCAATAGGTTTGTGGTCATATATAATTACTAATTATTGTTAACATGAGGATAGTACATTTGTGTGATGTAGGTGCTGGATGTGGTCATAGCTGGGATCCTATCCTTTTCTATATTTATAGAGCACCTTTGGTCAAGGCACGCTTTCCAACATTTAAAAGCTGTAACAAAAACAAAGTGATTTATATGGCAAGGGCAGTGCAAGGGCCGAGGAATGAGTGTCCCGAACAGAGGACATGTGGCTTCATGCAAGAGATATAGGGAAGGAACGGAACAAAATGGAACGGTAAAAACGGAAGAGGAAGGGGATGGGCTATTAAAAAGAGGTGAGGCCTTCAGAGAGGAATGGAAGAAGGTTATGGAGGTGGCCTGCTTCATGTTCAAGTATCTCTCTATTTACAAAGTTCGATTTTACGATATTTCACGTTCATGCAATTGACAAATTACGTGTTCTAATGCTGTACTGTGCTGTGTGATTGTCACGCGGCCCCCATGGTGTCAGCCAGCGCTGGTCTCAGACCCTCGGTACCCACTATATCTGTTTACTTGCTATGAAGTAGGAGCATTGCTCGAAACGTCGACAATTATATACATGTCCTTTCAATGCATTGTTGTTAACGAGTGTGTTGTAGAGGAGGTTAATTGACCATACTTCACCACGCTGACCAAACCGGGTTGGTGGAGGTAGGTGAATATTGTATAAACGTGGAGAGGAAGGAAAATACGGTACAATATTTGAATTCATACGCACACAGTGGGGAGCACAGGCGTTGCCTCTGCCAGTGATCTCAGTCAACCCACCGCTCCTGGGTCTGTCCCGTGAACTCCTCCTGCACCCAGCTGGCACAGCAGTCAACCCATAGCACCTGGGCCTGTCCTGGGACTCCTACCAGTAGCAAGCCTCCCACACTGCAAGTCGACTCAAAGTGCACTTAGCCTGTGACAAGCGCCGTGGTGCCGTCACCACCACTTAATGGCGGATGGCGGCTGTTGTTAATGCACGGTGGAACAGAGTTCAGCTTCCAATGAGTAGGATGGTACGGTGTATGTGTGTATAAAGCAGCAGCACTGGAGAGACAAAGGTGGCCGGGTGTGGTGGTACCGGGTTTTATCGGTACTTTTTGCTAACAGCACTTGTCCCAACAGCCTCATAGAGGCTATACATGAGTCTTTGTCTTTGCAGTGGTTTGTGCACTGCGCCACGGTCTCTGTGACCTTTATTGCACTGAGGTCCAGGTCGTTATAGGTCCAGCCTTGACGAACGCCTTTCAACGTATTGCATGCTTCTCCAAATTATAAGACGAATCCAAAAACATACATATTTGGCCTCACACAAGACAAAGATCGCCCGTATAGCCTGAACAGACTGTTGGGGAAAGTGCTGTAAGCGAGCACCAATGAAGGCTGACACAGCACACGAGGGTTGGGTGGCCAGAACCACGCCCGGACGCCTTTATCTCTACAGTGGCCATGTTAACACATTACACCGTACCGGGTAATAATGTGAGGCTGAGTCGAAGTTAGGGGAGGCCGTGAGCAGGAATCGAACTCGGGTCACCAAGTTCGTAGCGCCGAGCGCTGCTCTTCACAATAACAAAAAGTCGCCATTCGCCACTAAGTGGTGGTGACGTTACCATGACACTTGTGCCAGGCGATGTGCACTTTGAGGCCACGTGAATTGTCGAAGACCCTCTAACAGTAGGTCACAGGACAGACCCAGGTGCCATGGGTTGACTGAGATGACTGGCAGATGCACCACCTGTGCCTCCTATTGTGCCAACTTCCTGTATTTTTTTCGACCCGGTTATCCGCTCATTGTTGTGAGCGTCGCTCCTCTGCCCTCCGCTGTTGTTGGAGGACGATTGCCTCAAACTTCCCAATAGCGTCTTCTAGGTGCACGTATCCTGGCACTGCACAGTAGCATCCTTAACGAGCCTCCTCGCTCACTCTACACGAAGCTGCGGGTCGTGCTCTTACATGGGACGTCTCCTGGATTATAACTTTTGCTTTAAAATGCACAAGCTAAATGTGCGTCTCAGAATCGGTAGACCGCGGTAGAATGGAGAAGGATGTTGGAGTGGTGGTGCCGCGCCTGGCACATTAAAATAACAACCCGCCGAGCCGAGTTAGATAGCAAGACACGGCTAACATCTGCAGTGGCGAAGTGATGACACCTTGGATGAAGGTGAATCATTCCAAAAGCACGATTAATGATGATCCGTACCTCGAGATTCCTGGCTGGCTGCTGGCTGGGCGCCTCTCCACTCCAACCACAATTACTCCACTGTTAGTGGCTGATGTAGGCCGTTGCTACAGAAACTAGCTGGATAACATAACTGGCTATGCGGGATTATTTGTCGAACAAATGAAATTAAACGGCTTAAACGGAAGTCCGGCAGACGTCTAATAATAGTAATAATTATAATCATTATTAATTGGCATAGATAGCGACACCGAAAAGATGGAAATAACGAATAGAGAAGACTGACCACGGCTCATTTAAAATCGCTCTAACTTTTAAATGTGCTCCTATCAACGTAATTATTTTGCCAAGATGCTTATTTCCTAGATGTGCGTGTATGTATATATATATATATAACCTCAGTCTTTGCGTTTTATTATCAGAATCAGAATCTTTAGTTATCCTGGAGAAATATGATAAGCTATGAAGATATTTTTCAGAGATGTCCAGTAGGGATGGGTCAGAAACTTAAACGATAGGAGTAAGCAAATCACTCAAGATAAATGTATCAATAAATGAAAAACTAAAAAAAGCTATTTAATTTACCAGGTAAGGCCCACTGACTTATTAGCTATTTTCAGAATAGACTTGGCCACAAATGATAGCTCCACAAAGTGGCTTATTGTGTGGACATTGTATTGCAGGCAGACACTACACGCACATTGTTGATTCTGAAT
This sequence comes from Petromyzon marinus, assembly GCF_048934315.1. Taxonomy (NCBI): domain Eukaryota; kingdom Metazoa; phylum Chordata; class Hyperoartia; order Petromyzontiformes; family Petromyzontidae; genus Petromyzon; species Petromyzon marinus. Next base: position 113,411 of record NW_027423309.1, on the reverse strand, counting down.
GAGGAGGGAAAAACCAGAGGACCCGAAAAAAAATGCACGCGACCACGGGGCGAGAGAGTGAGACATAAACTCAAAATATACTGAAGGTCACGGGACAGACCCAGGGGCCATGGGCTGACTGAATTAGATGACTGGCAGATGTACCACCTGTGCCCCCTACTGTCAACTTAACGCATTACATCCGCCCGGCGCTCCGCTCGATGGAGTCGGGATCTAACCCACGAACCTCGTGCAGATTACTGTTCGTGCTCCGAGCGCAGGAGGACTAAGAGACGAGTCTGAACACGGACAGCTGTCGTTTGCTTGCGTGGCTGAGCTTCGTGACCTGCGAGACGAATCCACAGCCTGCCGCGTGTGTGGTGATTCATAGGCGATTCGTCATCCCACTTGCCAGGCCGTCAGCGCTCCGCAGGGCTGAGGGACCCGCGGGGAGAACGGGATGATGGGGAAATATGGAACCGATTAATTTGTTTTTGTTGCTTTCTTATTTATCCATACGAGTCGCACTGAACCGTGGGGCATTTTTAGCTGCGAAGCAACTGTGTACCGCATAGTAAAGTTTTTTTTGGATTATTTCGCGTAAATATAAATGTGTCGTTAACCCACCACCACCCGACACAGCTAATCAGCAAGGTTTGTCACCTAAACAAAACGTGCCAATTACTATGGGCAGCCACCCCGCTAAGGCGGTCACAGTAGGACGATTGGGATCGGTAAGAGCAGTGTTCTTCATTTCAAGGCCCACGGGCCAATGGCGGCCCCAGGTGGCCTTCAGTGTGACCCCTGACAGCACATGGATATGAAAACACCCCTTGCAGGTGAGGCGGTGTGGCGGCTCTCAGACTGATGTCATATCGGCTGAAGTAGCCTCCCTCTGAAAATGAGTGAAGAACACTGTTTTTGGATCAGGAGGAGGTGGTGGCAGAACCTTCGAGAAACCTTTGAGAAGGGACATGGACCACGGGGGCCCTGGGTGACTGTGCAACTCGCCCTCTCACCTATACTCACCGTTGTCCTTCACCAACGTGGTTAGGAATGGTCAAAGTCCAACACGCTCCCCACATACCCCCGACCGCGATTGCGGAATTAAACAACGATGAAGCAATTAAGGATTGCCCCTTGCTGTGGCTGAACGCTATCGTGGGATGAATGTCAAGGCAGGTGCGCGGACTTCATCCCAATCGATACACTTTGTGAGCTTTGCAATTGCAGGGATAATCAAATCACGTTCCTCTAATCACCTCGATAAGGCTTCTCACCGAGCCAGGTTGTTTATAAGTCAACATCCCCTTATCCATTCACGTTCACGTGAGACGAATTGAGTTCACATTCTACTGGGGGTATGTGCGTGCACATGTCTGTATGCATTTGGAGCCGCGGAACAGTGAACACGAGTTCGATTTCCGCTCACCTCCAATATCGGGTGACGAATATCTGAACCCGTACTGGGCCTCCCCTATGTCGACTCGGACTAAAACGAGTATCGGGTGCGGTGTGTAAAACATCAGCACTGGTGAGATAAAGGCGGCCGGATGTGGTGTTGCTCGTGCCAGCCTTCACCCATACAACCTTCAACAGTCTGTTGAAGCTTGTATGGGAGAACGTTGTCTTGCGTGTGTCTCTCTCTCTGTCTCCCGCCATATTGTGTGTCTCTCGCGTTATGCTCTCACAATCTGCCTTTAACTTCTCATCAATTCACTGCCGTTCACCAATTTCTGCACGAGTGCCTATCACATCAAAATCCGAATATTTATGTATATTGCAGGAGGAATCCGATGAGCTATGAAGCTCTTTTTCACAGATGTCCATTAGGGGTAGGTCAAAGCGTTACATCAACAAACAATACAAAACACGATAGGAGTGCAAAGTATAGGAAAGGTAAACAAATCACTACAAAAAAATTGAAAGGAAAATAAACAATATTTAATTTACCAGGTAAAGCCCATTGAAGTATTAGCTTCTTTTTTCAGAAGCAACCTGGCCACAAATTATAGCTTCACGAAGTTGGCTTATCATGTGGAAATGAAAAGCAGCCAAATGTATAGCAGCCAAATTATCTTAATAATCTAAACGCATGTTTAAATATCCATCCCCATGCGCTTCTGCCACCGTCTGAAACGTTTTTCCTTCCGATATTATGAAGCCACTGAAGCTATGCACTTTTAAATCATAAATTAGATTAAAATCGAATTTCTTTAGAACGGCTTTTTTTCCTTTGCCAGTACCAAAATATGAGAATAGGTTTTCCCCTTTATCTGGCAACAAAACAAGTGTTAAGATTTTGATTTAAAGCTTTCGTGACTGCAGGGATTAATATTCTTGGTTCTTTCGGTAAAGTCACGTAGAAGGGAAACAATAAAAGAATAAAAATATAAAACAATCATCATGATGATAATTGCTTGTGTTACAGTCGAAACGTCTTGAGAATTTTATTGTTTTATATTTTTATAATTTGATTGTTTCCCTTCTACGTGACTTTACCGAAAGAACCAAGAATATGAATGCCTGCAGTCACGAAAGCTTTAAATCAAAAAGAATATAGGTGTTAAGATGTTAAAACACCAAAGTGAAACCTTTAACAAGGAATCTTGTCTGCATTAACACTGTTTGAGACTAGGCTCCAAAAAAGCTGTCTCTGGTGTGGACCAACCAGTTTCAAAGACAATGCATATAATATATTCTTGGTTCTTTCGGTAGTTTGTTGTCCTTCCCCCGCACCTCCGATTAGCACGGTTGGCTACGTACGGTGCCAAAGAAGATCAACAAACACCTAATTATGTTGTATATTTCCCAATATTTTTAAGTCTTGCTGTTAAAATCTATCTTTTTAAAGGGCTGCCCTTGTCAGCATCGCCTATGATCGTTGTATTTCACCTGCTCTGAATAAAGATGCCATCTGTGAATGTTTCACCTGAGCCGAGTCACAATTCCCACTCTGTGTTTATTATGTTTCACAGAGATGGCCTTGAGGCAGGGAAACACCATTTCCTTTTACATTGCTAGATACATCACCCCAAAGGAGTCCCGGCGGCGATGCTGCTATCGGGCGCACAGTCACAGAGTGGGAACTCCTCAGCAGGCGATGAGTCACGAGGAGCATCTTGATGAGCACGACCCTTGCTCTGCAGAGGGACGGTCTTCTTGCTGAAATAGCCTCACGCAGTGGGTTCGTGATGTTGATGGATACCGGTCTGCCCTGCAATAAACATTACCACGATGACTGTGTCCATATGTAACATCGTACATATGAGAGAGAACCGGGTGGTGGCGGCTTCGCACGTCCCCGGTAATCCAGCACTATAGAGGCAGCAGGGAGGGTTGGTGGATCACCCACAGATGATGTCGTGAAACTCCCTTCCCGTGGGCTTCGAGGAAGTGCCTTACCCTGGCTCGTCAGGAGAGGGCGATACATCAAGTGGACTAATCGCCATCTGTTTCAATCTGAACCGGGATTGAACGTTGCCTCGTGCAACACGTGGGTTTTCACCAGGTTATTGGGTTTGCTCCCACTTGCGTATAATGATAAACACAGCTGATCATTTATTGGCTATGAACAACTTAAAATAAAAACTCAATGTAGCATCAGCAAGCCCCTCCTTAAAATGAGTCTTTCCACTCAATGTGGCTTTCCTGGATATAAGTAAATATTGATTACGAGGAAATTTAAAGTGGATTAACTGCTAATTCCTGTGGATTACGAGCTAATTGTAGATGAGTATTATTAGTAGTGTAATGCTTTGTGCTGACTGTTATTAAACCACTGTTGTCTGCACTCCTTCAATGGAGGAGGAATAACACTACACAAATTCTCTCCTGCAGTCCTCTCGTGGCTAGCAGACCTTGACATTGGCATCCAGTTCCTGAGCTCCCGAGCCGATTGCTGCCATATGCAAGAGTAGACGAGAATCAGATTCGCGTGATGACTCATCACCTGTTCTGGTTGCCTCGCTGTGCCCTGTGCACCCGATAGGAGCATTGTCGGGACTAATCTAACTGACTCACTATTTTTTTATTTTACCTGGTAAGTCCCATTAAGCTGTACAGCTCTTTTTATAAATGAGCTGACCACAAATTATAGCACAACGAAGTAACTTATCACGTGCGAATTTATAGCAGCCAAATACTCTAAAGGCATATTGATTCTAAATGTGGAGGGAAAAATTGGAGGACCCGGAGAAAAATCCACTCGACCACAGGGAGAAAGACATGCAAACTCCAAATATGCAGCAGGCGTCACAGTCGGGATCAAACCCACGGTCTTCTGTATACCAATCGAGGGAGTTAACATCTTGTCACCGTGGCCCCCCTCAGGTAAATCTCAGTTTCTCGCATTACGAGGAGGCACGACGATTTCACGGCCTTGACGGTATTTTTTTCATATAAATACATTTTGTGGTGAAATTAGTTCAGAATCAGAATCTTTATTTATCCTGGAGAAATCCGATGAGCTCTCAAGCTCTTTTTCAAAGGTGTCCCAAAGGGGCCAGTCAAAAAGTTACAACAATGCAAAAACACGAATAGGAGTGCAAAGTAGAGGAAAGGTAAGCAAAGCACCAAGAATGAATATATAACATAGATAAAGTGTACAAGGTCATATTTCAAAAGTATATAAATTTCCAAGCTCGGTTTAAACAACAGCAAGGAAAGTGCCAGACGTTGCACATTAAAATGTAACTTTACATTGTAAGAAGAAAAAGACCACGCGCCTTGACAAAGGAATTAGCATATAATTTAGCATTGAAATGGCTCATTGAAATAGCTAAGATAAAGTATACACATCCGCAGAGGTACCCCTTGACAAAGGAATTAGCGCTGGAGTGGAAGAAGCCACGCTTAGATCACGACCTTTAAGCTGTGTGAGAAGAAAAAGGACAAGTGCCTTGACAAAGGAATTACCATATAATTTAGCATTGAAATGGCTCATTAAAATAGCTAAATTAAAGTATACACATCCGCAGAGGTACCCTTTGACAAAGGGATTAGCATTGAATTTAGCATTGAAATAGCTGAGTGATTAGCTTGTAACTGCTCGCAGAAATAGCTATGTTAAATTTAGAGCATATACGTTCACCGAGGCACCTAGTACTCATCAAACAGGAGAATTTAGCGAAACACAACCACGCTCAGACATCGGACCTGTGTGCGAGCAAACAAGGTGTTCTGACAAAGAAATTAGCATTAAAAGTTAGCATTTGATTGGCGGATTTTAGGAAAGAGGTGGTGTACGTGCCGGTGGACTCGCAGTTTGGCGCGGGGGGGGGGGGGAGGGGGGAGGGGGGAGTTTACCTATTGATGGTGTGAAAAGGGGGATTTTATAAGAGCTGCGAAAGTTTGGGGTACCACTACTTGAAAACTATACTGTACCATTGAAATTAGTTTAATGTTTAGTTCGATTTAGAACATCTTTCCAATGGTTGCTTAATTTGAAACCATCCTCTCGGTTGAAATTGTGTCTGTGTTTGTAGATCTGAATTGCTTCATGAACAAATCTCTGATAAAAGCCCGTGGGTTTGCAAAGAACCTTGGTATCGGAGAAAATTATATCGTGATCCCCCACAGCATTGTAACAGTGATCAGCCACGGCAGAAGAATTATTTTGCCGTGTTTCAAATATGATTTGTGCTCGCGAATTCGGTCAGAGACATGTCGCTTTGTCTCACCGATGTAGCAATCACCGCAGGTACAACTCAATTTGTAAACCCCGGGGTACTGTAAATCAGGAATGACATCCTTCACAGATGGGATCAGATCACGAATTTTGTGTACTGTATTGAACCGGACCTGGATCTTGTGTTTGTTTAGAATTTTGGAAATATTTTTAGTAACACCTGCTATATATGGAAGTGTGATGGCTTTCACCAGAGTATCAAGTGGTTGTTTCTGTATGGAGGGAGAGACAGCTTGGCGGATGGTACGGTTAGAGTAACCATTCCTTTTGAGGGCCAGGTGTATATGTTTTAATTCACTGGTCAGGTGGTGTTGGTCCGAAATGCAATGAGCCCTATGGTATAAAGTTTTGATGAGAGAATTCTTTTGGGCTGGGTGGTGGTGGGAATCAGGTTTCAAGTAGGAATCTGTGTGGGTGGGTTTCCTGTAGACAGAATGCCCCAATGAGCCATCAGGTCTCCTCTCAAACAGAACATCTAAGAATGGTAGCTTGCCATCTTTCTCCAGTTCCATGGTGAATTTGATGGCGGGATGTCTGGAACTGATGTGGTGTAGGAAAAGGTTCAGAGCTGGGAGGCCATGTGGCCAAATGACGAAAGTGTCATCCACATATCTCTTTCACAGGGAAGGTCTGAGGGTGGAAGTCTGGATAGCGTCTGATTCAAATTTCGCCATGAAAATATATTGAAATAATTGAAAATTTGGTCCAACATGGACTAGACCCCGACACACCTGCACTGGTTAGGCACTGCCTCAACAATACCTACTTTATTTGGAAGGGCTCCTTCTACAAACAAAATGAGGGTACCCCATGGGATCCCCCTTATCACCAGTGATAGCCAATATTTTCATGGAGAAATTTGAATCAGACGCTATCCAGACTTCCACCCTCAGACCTTCCCTGTGGAAGAGATATGTGGATGACACTTTCGTCATTTGGCCACATGGCCTCCCAGCTCTGAACCTTTTCCTACACCACATCAATTCCAGACATCCCGCCATCAAATTCACCATGGAAGTGAAGAAAGATGGCAAGCTACCATTCTTAGATGTTCTGTTTGAGAGTAGACCTGATGGCTCATTGGGGCATTCTGTCTACAGGAAACCCACCCACACAGATTCCTACTTGAAACCTGATTCCCACCACCACCCAGCCCAAAATAATTATCTCATCAAAACTTTATACCATAGGGCTCATTGCATTTCGGACCAACACCACCTGACCAGTGAATTGAAACATGTACACCTGGCCCTCAAAAGGAATGGTTACTCTGACCGTACCATCCGCCAAGCTGTCTCTCCCTCCATACAGAAACAACCACTTGATACTCCGGTCAAAACCATCACACTTCCATATATAGCAGGCGTTACTAAAAAGATTTCCAAAATTCTAAACAAACACAAGATCCAGGTCCGGTTAAATACAGTACACAAAATTCGTGATCTGATCCCATCCGTGAAGGATGTCATTCCTGATTTACAGTACCCCGGGTTTACAAATTGAGTTGTACCTGCGGTGATTGCTACATCGGTGAGACAAAGCGACATGCCTCTGACCAAATTCGCGAGCACAAATCAGATTTGAAACACGGCAAAACGAATTCTTCTGCCGTGGCTGATCAATGTTACAACGCTGTGGGGGATCACGATATAATTTTCTCCGATACCAAGGTTCTTTGCAAACCCACGGGCTTTTATCAGAGATTTGTTCATGAAGAAATTCAGATCTACAAACGCAGACACAATTTCAACCGAGAGGATGGTTTCAAATTAAGCATCCATTGGAAAGATGTTCTAAATCGAACTAAACATTAAACTAATTTCAATGGTACAGTATATTTTTCAAGTAGTGGTACCCCAAACTTTCGCAGCTCTTATAAATTCCCCCTTTTCACACCGTCAATAGGTAAACTCCCCCCTCCCCCCTTCCCCCCCCCCCCCCCGCGCAAAACTGCGAGTCCACCGGCACGTACACCACCTCTTTCCTAAAATCCGACAATCAAATGCTAATTTTTATGCTAATTTCTTTGTCAGAACACCTTGTTTGCTCGCACACAGGTCCGATGTCTGAGCGTGGTTGTGTTTCGCTAAATTCTCCTGTTTGATGAGTACTAGGTGCCTCGGTGAACGTATATGCTCTAACTTTAACGTAGCTATTTCTGTGACCAGTTACAAGCTAATCACTCAGCCATTTCAATGCTAAATTCGATGCTAATTCCTTTGTCAAGGGGTACCTCTGCGGATGTGTATACTTTAACTTAGCTATTTCAATGAGCCATTTCAATGCTAAATTATATGCCAATTCCTTTGTCAAGGCACTTGGCCTTTTCCTTCTCACACAGCTTAAAGATCGCGATCTAAGCGTGGCTTCTTCCACTCCAACGCTAATTCCTTTGTCAAGGGGTACCTCTGCGGATGTGTATACTTTAACTTAGCTATTTCAATGAGCCATTTCAATGTTAAATTATATGCTAATTCCTTTGTCAAGGCACGTGGTCTTTTTCTTCTCACACAGCTTAAAGGTCGTGATCTAAGCGTGGCTTCTTCCACTCCAGCGCTGTCCTCCAGACAGTCTCGTCCCTTCACCTGATGAAGGCCGCTTGTGTCGTGGCCGAAACGTCGTGATTTTTTGTTATTTTATTTTCACCTACGTGACTTTACCCAATAGAACCAAAGAGTATGGATCCTAGCAATCACGAAAGCTTTAAATCTAGAATTTACATTGTAACTTTTAAGTCTATAGTTATAGATTGAACAAAGATAATGACTTTTTACTGGAATGGGGAATGCAGCAGCAGTTACACCCGAGGCAGCAATGAGAGGCGCACCGGCAATCTCGTCAATCCGCTGCTGGATCCAATGCTCGCTTAGTGACGAGCAAGAGAGCGCAACGCTAACGTCAGTGGTGAGTACTTGAACGGCCGGTCCCTGAGGCACCGACCCCTTTACCGAACCGTGGCAAAGTAAAGAACACAGTAACACTCATGGAGAGAGGGCTTTATCCGGAATGGCATCTACAAAGAGGCTACGAATTCTCCGATTGATGTTCACAGGTGTGCGTTGTACCGCGTGTGGGGAGCGGTGGCACATCGGTTATCGAGCCGATGCTCTGAATGGATGGCATTGCTGATAGAATGTCACTTTGCTGACTTCTCTGTATCTTGTTTTATTCATCCATATAGTCTCAATTTAACTCTGCATCTCTGTAAATGAACAACATTATTAATATTTATCAATATATATAGGCATACATATGGCCATAAATTAACATGGACTAAAACTCATATTCATTTGAAAATAGTGTATTTTGCGCTAAGATCCTGGCGACCCGAGTTCGATTATGTGAACCGGTTCTGGGCCTCTTCTAGGTCGACTCAGCCTCAAATGAGTACCTGGTGCGATGTGTAAACATCGCCACTCGGGAGAGACAAAGGCGGCCGGGGGTGGTGCTGGCCACCCAACCCCACGTGCCGTGCTGGCCTTCATAGGCGGTGCTCCGTAACAGCACTTGCCCCAACGGTCTGTTAAGCCTACGCGGGGGATCTTTTATTTGTTGTACCGCATGAATGTTGCGCCCCACGTGCCTGGAGCGAGCGAGCTTCCTGAGGAACTGGGCAGGCGAAACGTCGCGCATTGGCACGATGCGCCACGCGTTTTCCAACCCGAGAGCTCATCAGATAGTCGTGCAGCTACCAAACACACTGATTGCATGCCAGGCTAGGTGTTCCCTCGACTTAAACATCTTACAATCCAGTCTCACATCGCCTTGATGCAAGAAGACATCTAAAGTGGGCCCTGGTCATTCATAAAACCCGTATTGGCAAATCTGTGTTGCACTTAGCTAATTCATTAACCCAAGAAACATAAGACGTGCATCAAATTTCCATTTAACTCTTCCTCAAACAAAAATATGAATAGGTGACCAAGCCTTTGACGTTGCAGACTATAACTGTTGTACATTTAACTAATTTTGCATAGTACGGAGCCAAACGTTATAATCGGAGTTGTTGGACACAAAATAAATTGCAGATGTGATTTGTATCCTTGATCCTTGCCCCTCATGCATCGATAGTTCAATGTTCATGTGCAGTGTGTTGTTGTTTTGGTGAAGTCTGGGACTATTCTTCTTTGGTTCTTTCGGTAAAGTCACGTAGAATGAGAATAAAATAATAAATTGATAAAATACAATAACACAATAATATTCTCACGACGTTTCGGCCACAACACATCGGCCTTCTGATGAGAATATTATTGCGTCATTTTATTTTGTCAATTTATTATTTTATTCTCATTCTACGTGACTTTACCGAAAGAACCAAAGAAGATGAATCATTGCAGTCATGAAAGCTTTAAATCGAAATCTGGGACTATTGTTTTTTGTTTTGCTGCCTTGCCCCAAGAATGCATTCAGTGTTGCAAATTTGGACTTCATAATTTGTTTGGTTATGTATTTATGTTTTGTGACTTTCTTACCTTTTCTCTATTTTGCACGATTTTCCTTAAGACCAAAACAGGTGAATTTATACACAATGCTTGCTGCCGCCTGATGATGCTAGTTCTGAGCGTTGCTCCTCCAACCTCTGCTGTTGTTAGAGGGTGACGGCCTCCAACTGCCCAATAGACTCACAGTGCACCTACCCTGGCACTGCCCAGTAGCGTCCTTCACGAGCCTGCTCCTCTGCCTCCTCTACAGAGGCCGACCTATGCTGTGTAGCAAACAAAGACAAAGATCCCCGCTGAAGCCTTAACAGCACCATTCCCAGCCGCCTTTGTCTCCTCAGTGGCGAAGCTTACTACAAACCGCACTAGGTACTCATTTAAGGCTAAGTCGACCAAGGGGAGGCCCGGGACCGGTTCAGATAACCATCGCAGGTGTTGACCGTGAACGGGAATCGAACCTGGATTGCCGGGTTTGTATCACAGCACGTTAACCATAGCACTACCGCAACCTGAAATGTGCAGCACCGTAGGCTGTAATGTATGAATTGTTTATCCTGACGCAAACATGAGGATATAATCTGTTAGCGGAGATTAGAGTATGTAGTCTTCCATATTCAACGCGCCCCTGTGTTACAACTTGCCCAATAATCTAACGGAGATAGACCCCACATCGAAGTTCTGTGTGGAAGCCACTGTCCCCGCAATATCCCCATGCACCCGCGCAATGCAATAATCCACGAGCTTACATTCCAACGTTCAAAGTCCGCTCTATTTGTCCTCCACGGGGATTTCTAGATTTTCTCAACTCATCCCCCATTTCAAGACGAGAGTCTGTGTAATATCGGCAGTTCACCAACACTGATTCAAGGGAGCCCGATGCTGCTGACGAGGCACCATACGTCGTAAGCGGTCAAGACGTTTTGGTGTCTTCATTTATTAAGGAGCATAAACCATGGCTTAAAGCTTTCGTGACTGCAGGAATCCATACTTTTTGGTTATTTCGGTAAAAGTTACGTAGGTATGGCCCGCTGGTTCTTCAGTTCCATTGCTGGATTATTTTTTTCTGTCTGAGAATGACCGATTGTGTTGCAATCGAAACGTCGTGATATATAATTTTTATTTTTTTATTTTTATACCTACGTTCCTTTTCGAAAGAACCAAAGAGTATCTTTTGGTAAAGTCACGCAGAACAAAATTATAAAACAAAAAACTATGACGTTTCGATCGCAACATAAGCAATCGTCATCAGGAGGAAAAAGGAGGGGGAAAGCTGCTGAGGCAGACTTTTTATAGGTTTGAAATGGGTGTAGCCCAAGGGTCACAAACAAAGTGGGCGGGGCTAGTGATGTTAAATGAGAAATTTGCATGTTAATGTAAGATGGGAGGGCGACTTCCACGCCGAGGGCACAGAGGTGGCTATTGTAATGTGAGAGATTAGCATGTTAATGTAAGATTGCAAAGCCGCCGCGATGTCGAGGACGTGAGCGATGGTGGCTGTGTTAGTGTGAGACATTTAACCTATTAATGTAAAATCAGAAAGTCGAAAATAACAACTAACATCGGAAGGTAGGATGGAAACATCACAGCCAGTTATGACTTGAACTGGTTAATACCGTCCTTCAAATGATTGCTCAGTTTGTACCCATATTCTCGGTTGAAATTGTGTCTGTGTCTATATATCTGGATGGCTTCATGAACGAATCTTTGGTGATAGCCGGTGGGTTTGCAAAGTACTTTCGTTTTGGATAAATCAATTTCGTGTGAGCTCATCGCATTTAAACAGTGATCAGCCACAGCCGAGGTATTGGTCCTACCATGTTTCAGATCTGCCTTATGTTCCCGAACACGGTCCAAGACATGTCGCTTAGTTTCCCCAATGTAACTACTGCCACAGACACAGCTTAGTTTGTAGACGCCGGGGTATTGCATGTCAGAGATCACATCCTTCGCAGATTATGAATGATTTTGGAAATATTTTTGGTGACCCCTGCTATGTATGGCAAGGTGACGGTATTGATTGGGTCCTCAGATGGTTCTTTCTCAGCGGTTGGGGTGATAGCTTTAAGCATTGTGTAGTCTGAATATCCATTCATCTTGAGAGCTTGGTGTACGTGTTCCAGTTCACTGGCTAGGAGATGATGGTCGGAAATACATCGAGCTCTATGGTGTAGAGTTTTGATGAGGGAATTCTTCTGGGATGGATGGTGGTGGGAGTCAGGTTTTAGGTAGGCATCCATATGGGTGGCTTTCCTGTAGACAGTGTCCCATTGAGCCATCTGGTCTCTTTTCGATTAAAACATCCAAGAATGGTAACTTGCCATCCTTTTCCACCTCCATGGTGAATTTGATGGCTGGGTGTATGGAATTGGTTGAGGAACTGGTTCAGAGCTGGTCGGTCACATGGCCAGATGACGAACATGTCATCTGCGTACCTCTTCCACAAGGACGGACATACAGTGCATGCCTGTATGGCATCTGTCACAAATTTTTCCGTGAAAACATCAGCTACAACAAAGTTCGAGGTTGACACGATTGTTATCATTCAGAGTAACAGTCCAATTTCCGACAGCCTAAAATCGGTTCTAGCCAAAGGGTTGAATTTTGCAGTCACCCCTAAACACATCCCAGTTGATGATATCATTGCCCAGGTCTAAGGAGACCTTAAGGGTTTGGGACATATTACTGCAGACGTGGCAAGATCGGAAATCGCTGCAATCCTTAAAAACGCTAAGTCACCTACTAGCAACATCGGTAAGGATGAGCACTTTGAGCTTTCTCAATTCAAAAAGATAGAGCACATCTTCATTCTCTCAGCTGACAAGGGCAATCCCACAGACATCATGGACAAAACCACATACAAGAACAAAATTCAGGACCTACTTAATGATGGTAGCTATACAAAAATCAATAGAGATCCCACCAACTGCCTCGTTAAAAAAAAAATAATATCATCACTGATTCGACATCTTTAATCGAACCAACCAAGCGGTTTTCCTTAAAACCCTCTGCTGCTAGATCACCCAGATTGTGAACGATTCGTTCATGAAGCCATCCAGGTAAAGTGGTACCTCGGTATACGTCGTTAATTCGTTCCAGAAGGTAATTTAGACACTAATTACTAAAATGCATACAGAAGCAACGTGACCGCGTTGCTGCCAGCTGCGCTGGTCACGTGGCATGCCTCAACCACGCACGCGCGCGCGCGCCTCGACCCGGGGCTTCACCCTCCATGGGGGCAGCCCCCCACGCCCCCCGCCCCTCTCCCCAACGCTGCCCCCGCCCCTCTCCCCCCGCTCCTCTCCCCCACGCCCCCCGCTCCTATCTGCCACGCCCCCTGCCCATCTCCCCCATGCCCCCCGCTCCTCTCCCCCACGTCCCCCGCCTCTCTCCCCTCTCCCCCACGCCATCCCGCCCCTCTCGCTTTGTTTCAGTCGTGAACGGGGCATACGCGGGTACTGTACGCGGTGACTCATCCCGACCCATACAAGTTCTAGCAAGCGCGTCGTATCCCAAGCAAGACGTCGTATCCCAAGACATTTTTTCTCGTAAAAACACGATATATACCAATTTCGACGTATTCCAAAGCGGTCGTATACCGAGGTACCACTGTATATAGACACAGACACAATTTCAACCGAGAAAATGGGTAGACTGACTAATCATTGGAAGGACGTTATTAACCAGTTTATGTCATAACTGGCCGTGATGTTTCCATCCTACCTTCCGATGTTAGTTGTTATTTTCGACTCTCTGATTTTACTTTAACAGGTTAAATGTCTCACACTAACACAGACACAGTCGCTCGCGTCCTCGTCGTGGCGGCGGCTCTGCGATCTTACATTGACATGCTAATCTCTCACATTACAATAGCCACCTCTGCACCCTTGGCGTGGAAGTCGCCCTCCGATCTTACAATAACATGCAAATTTCTCACTTTAACATCACTAGCCCCGCCCACTTCTTTATGACCCTTGGGCTACATCAGCAGGAAACGACCACAGTCAGCATGCAATGCTGTAGTAATAGCAGGATACCACCACAGTCAGCATGCAATGCTGTAGTCATAGCAGGATACCACCACAGTTAGCATCGCAATGCTGTAGTCATATCAGGATACCACCACAGTCAGGATGCAATGCTGTAATCATAGCAGGATACCACCACAGTCAGTATGCAATGCTGTAGTCATAGCAGGATATCACCATAGTCAGCATGCACTGCTATAGTCATAGCAGGATACAACCACAGTCAGAATGCAATGCTGAAGTCATAGCAGGATACCACTGCAGTCAGTATGCAATGCTGTAGTCATAGCAGGATACCACCACAGTCAGCATGCAATGCTGTAGTCATATCAGGATACCACCACAGTCAGGATGCAATGCTGTAATCATAGCAGGATACCACCACAGTCAGTATGCAATGCTGTAGTCATAGCAGGATATCACCATAGTCAGCATGCACTGCTATAGTCATAGCAGGATACAACCACAGTCAGAATGCAATGCTGAAGTCATAGCAGGATACCACTGCAGTCAGTATGCAATGCTGTAGTCATAGCAGGATACCACCACAGTCAGCATGCAATGCTGTAGTCATAGCAGGATACCACCACAGTCAGCATGCAATGCTGTAGTCATAGCAGGATACCACCACAGTCAGCATGCAATGCTCTAGTCATAGCAGGATACAACCACAGTCAGCATGCAATGCTTTAGTCATAGCAGGATACCACCGCAGTCAGTATGCAATGCTGAAGTCATAGCAGGATACCACTGCAGTCAGTATGCAATGCTGTAGTCATAGCAGGATACCACCACAGTCAGCATGCAATGCTGTAGTCATAGCAGGATACCACCACAGTCAGTATGCAATGCTGTAGTCATAGCAGGATACCACCACAGTCAGCATGCAATGCTGTAGTCATAGCAGGATACAACCACAGTCAGCATGCAATGCTGTAGTCATAGCAGGATACCACCGCAGTCAGTATGCAATGCTGATGTCATAGCAGGATACCACTGCAGTCAGTATGCAATGCTGTAGTCATAGCAGGATACCACCACAGTCAGCATGCAATGCTGTAGTCATAGCAGGATACCACCACAGTCAGCATGAAATGCTGTAGTCATAGCAAGATACCACTACAGTGAGCATGCACTGCTATAGTCATAGCAGGATACAACCACAGTCAGCATGCAATGCTCTAGTTATAGCAGGATACCACCGCAGTCAGTATGCAATGCTGTAGTCATAGCAGGATACCACCGCAGTCAGTATGCAATGCTGTAGTCATAGCAGGATACCACCGCAGTCAGTATGCAATGCTCTAGTCATAGCAGCATACCACCGCAGTCAGTATGCAATGCTGTAGTCATTGCAGGATACCACCGCAGTCAGTATGCAATGCTCTAGTCATAGCAGGATACCACCACCATCAGTATACAATGCTGAAGTCATAGCAGGATACCACCGCAGTCAGTATGCAATGCTGTAGTCATAGCAGGATACCACCGCAGTCAGTATGCAATGCTCTAGTCATAGCAGGATACCACCGCAGTCAGTATGCAATGCTGTAGTCATAGCAGGATACCACCGCAGTCAGTATGCAATGCTCTAGTCATAGCAGGATACCACCACCATCAGTATGCAATGCTGTAGTCATAGCAGGATACCACTGCAGTCAGTATGCAATGCTGTAGTCATAGCAGGATACCACCACAGTGAGCATGCACTGCTATAGTCATAGCAGGATACCACCACAGTCAGCATGCAATGCTGTAGTCATAGCAGGATACCACCACAGTCAGCATGTAATGCTGTAGTCATAGCAGGATACCACCACAGTCAGCATACAATGCTGTAGTCATAGCAGGATACCACCACAGTCAGCATGCAATGCTTGAGTCATAGCAGGAAACGACCACAGTCAGCATGCAATGCTGTAGTAATAGCAGGATACCACCACAGTCAGCATGCAATGCTGTAGTCATAGCAGGATACCACCACAGTTAGCATCGCAATGCTGTAGTCATAGCAGGATACCACCACAGTCAGGATGCAATGCTGTAATCATAGCAGGATACCACCACAGTCAGTATGCAATGCTGTAGTCATAGCAGGATATCACCATAGTCAGCATGCACTGCTATAGTCATAGCAGGATACAACCACAGTCAGAATGCAATGCTGAAGTCATAGCAGGATACCACTGCAGTCAGTATGCAATGCTGTAGTCATAGCAGGATACCACCACAGTCAGCTTGCAATGCTGTAGTCATAGCAGGATACCACCACAGTCAGCATGCAATGCTGTAGTCATAGCAGGATACCACCACAGTCAGCATGCAATGCTCTAGTCATAGCAGGATACAACCACAGTCAGCATGCAATGCTTTAGTCATAGCAGGATACCACCGCAGTCAGTATGCAATGCTGAAGTCATAGCAGGATACCACTGCAGTCAGTATGCAATGCTGTAGTCATAGCAGGATACCACCGCAGTCAGTATGCAATGCTGTAGTCATTGCAGGATACCACCGCAGTCAGTATGCAATGCTCTAGTCATAGCAGGATACCACCACCATCAGTATGCAATGCTGAAGTCATAGCAGGATACCACCGCAATCAGTATGCAATGCTGTAGTCATAGCAGGATACCACCGCAGTCAGTATGCAATGCTCTAGTCATAGCAGGATACCACCGCAGTCAGTATGCAATGCTGTAGTCATAGCAGGATACCACCGCAGTCAGTATGCAATGCTCTAGTCATAGCAGGATACCACCACCATCAGTATGCAATGCTGTAGTCATAGCAGGATACCACTGCAGTCAGTATGCAATGCTGTAGTCATAGCAGGATACCACCACAGTGAGCATGCACTGCTATAGTCATAGCAGGATACCACCACAGTCAGCATGCAATGCTGTAGTCATAGCAGGATACCACCACAGTCAGCATGCAATGCTGTAGTCATAGCAGGATACCACCACAGTTAGCATCGCAATGCTGTAGTCATAGCAGGATACCACCACAGTCAGGATGCAATGCTGTAATCATAGCAGGATACCACCACAGTCAGTATGCAATGCTGTAGTCATAGCAGGATATCACCATAGTCAGCATGCACTGCTATAGTCATAGCAGGATACAACCACAGTCAGAATGCAATGCTGAAGTCATAGCAGGATACCACTGCAGTCAGTATGCAATGCTGTAGTCATAGCAGGATACCACCACAGTCAGCTTGCAATGCTGTAGTCATAGCAGGATACCGCCACAGTCAGCATGCAATGCTGTAGTCATAGCAGGATACCACCACAGTCAGCATGCAATGCTCTAGTCATAGCAGGATACAACCACAGTCAGCATGCAATGCTTTAGTCATAGCAGGATACCACCGCAGTCAGTATGCAATGCTGAAGTCATAGCAGGATACCACTGCAGTCAGTATGCAATGCTGTAGTCATAGCAGGATACCACCGCAGTCAGTATGCAATGCTGTAGTCATTGCAGGATACCACCGCAGTCAGTATGCAATGCTCTAGTCATAGCAGGATACCACCACCATCAGTATGCAATGCTGAAGTCATAGCAGGATACCACCGCAGTCAGTATGCAATGCTGTAGTCATAGCAGGATACCACCGCAGTCAGTATGCAATGCTCTAGTCATAGCAGGATACCACCGCAGTCAGTATGCAATGCTGTAGTCATAGCAGGATACCACCGCAGTCAGTATGCAATGCTCTAGTCATAGCAGGATACCACCACCATCAGTATGCAATGCTGTAGTCATAGCAGGATACCACTGCAGTCAGTATGCAATGCTGTAGTCATAGCAGGATACCACCACAGTGAGCATGCACTGCTATAGTCATAGCAGGATACCACCACAGTCAGCATGCAATGCTGTAGTCATAGCAGGATACCACCACAGTCAGCATGTAATGCTGTAGTCATAGCAGGATACCACCACAGTCAGCATACAATGCTGTAGTCATAGCAGGATACCACCACAGTCAGCATGCAATGCTTGAGTCATAGCAGGAAACGACCACAGTCAGCATGCAATGCTGTAGTCATAGCAGGATATCACCACAGTCAGCATCACAATGCTGTAGTCATAGCAGGATATCACCATAGTCAGCATGCACTGCTATAGTCATAGCAGGATACAACCACAGTCAGAATGCAATGCTGAAGTCATAGCAGGAAACCACTGCAGTCAGTATGCAATGCTGTAGTCATAGCAGGATACCACCACAGTCAGCATGCAATGCTGTAGTCATAGCAGGATACCACCACAGTCAGCATGCAATGCTGTAGTCATAGCAGGATACCACCACAGTCAGCATGCAATGCTCTAGTCATAGCAGGATACAACCACAGTCAGCATGCAATGCTTTAGTCATAGCAGGATACCACCGCAGTCAGTATGCAATGCTGAAGTCATAGCAGGATACCACTGCAGTCAGTATGCAATGCTGTAGTCATAGCAGGATACCACCACAGTCAGCATGCAATGCTGTAGTCATAGCAGGATACCACCACAGTCAGTATGCAATGCTGTAGTCATAGCAGGATACCACCACAGTCAGCATGCAATGCTGTAGTCATAGCAGGATACAACCACAGTCAGCATGCAATGCTGTAGTCATAGCAGGATACCACCGCAGTCAGTATGCAATGCTGATGTCATAGCAGGATACCACTGCAGTCAGTATGCAATGCTGTAGTCATAGCAGGATACCACCACAGTCAGCATGCAATGCTGTAGTCATAGCAGGATACCACCACAGTCAGCATGAAATGCTGTAGTCATAGCAAGATACCACTACAGTGAGCATGCACTGCTATAGTCATAGCAGGATACAACCACAGTCAGCATGCAATGCTCTAGTTATAGCAGGATACCACCGCAGTCAGTATGCAATGCTGTAGTCATAGCAGGATACCACCGCAGTCAGTATGCAATGCTGTAGTCATAGCAGGATACCACCGCAGTCAGTATGCAATGCTCTAGTCATAGCAGCATACCACCGCAGTCAGTATGCAATGCTGTAGTCATTGCAGGATACCACCGCAGTCAGTATGCAATGCTCTAGTCATAGCAGGATACCACCACCATCAGTATACAATGCTGAAGTCATAGCAGGATACCACCGCAGTCAGAATGCAATGCTGTAGTCATAGCAGGATACCACCGCAGTCAGTATGCAATGCTCTAGTCATAGCAGGATACCACCGCAGTCAGTATGCAATGCTGTAGTCATAGCAGGATACCACCGCAGTCAGTATGCAATGCTCTAGTCATAGCAGGATACCACCACCATCAGTATGCAATGCTGTAGTCATAGCAGGATACCACTGCAGTCAGTATGCAATGCTGTAGTCATAGCAGGATACCACCACAGTGAGCATGCACTGCTATAGTCATAGCAGGATACCACCACAGTCAGCATGCAATGCTGTAGTCATAGCAGGATACCACCACAGTCAGCATGTAATGCTGTAGTCATAGCAGGATACCACCACAGTCAGCATACAATGCTGTAGTCATAGCAGGATACCACCACAGTCAGCATGCAATGCTTGAGTCATAGCAGGAAACGACCACAGTCAGCATGCAATGCTGTAGTAATAGCAGGATACCACCACAGTCAGCATGCAATGCTGTAGTCATAGCAGGATACCACCACAGTTAGCATCGCAATGCTGTAGTCATAGCAGGATACCACCACAGTCAGGATGCAATGCTGTAATCATAGCAGGATACCACCACAGTCAGTATGCAATGCTGTAGTCATAGCAGGATATCACCATAGTCAGCATGCACTGCTATAGTCATAGCAGGATACAACCACAGTCAGAATGCAATGCTGAAGTCATAGCAGGATACCACTGCAGTCAGTATGCAATGCTGTAGTCATAGCAGGATACCACCACAGTCAGCTTGCAATGCTGTAGTCATAGCAGGATACCACCACAGTCAGCATGCAATGCTGTAGTCATAGCAGGATACCACCACAGTCAGCATGCAATGCTCTAGTCATAGCAGGATACAACCACAGTCAGCATTCAATGCTTTAGTCATAGCAGGATACCACCGCAGTCAGTATGCAATGCTGAAGTCATAGCAGGATACCACTGCAGTCAGTATGCAATGCTGTAGTCATAGCAGGATACCACCGCAGTCAGTATGCAATGCTGTAGTCATTGCAGGATACCACCGCAGTCAGTATGCAATGCTCTAGTCATAGCAGGATACCACCACCATCAGTATGCAATGCTGAAGTCATAGCAGGATACCACCGCAGTCAGTATGCAATGCTGTAGTCATAGCAGGATACCACCGCAGTCAGTATGCAATGCTCTAGTCATAGCAGGATACCACCGCAGTCAGTATGCAATGCTGTAGTCATAGCAGGATACCACCGCAGTCAGTATGCAATGCTCTAGTCATAGCAGGATACCACCACCATCAGTATGCAATGCTGTAGTCATAGCAGGATACCACTGCAGTCAGTATGCAATGCAGTAGTCATAGCAGGATACCACCACAGTGAGCATGCACTGCTATAGTCATAGCAGGATACCACCACAGTCAGCATGCAATGCTGTAGTCATAGCAGGATACCACCACAGTCAGCATGCAATGCTGTAGTCATAGCAGGATACCACCACAGTTAGCATCGCAATGCTGTAGTCATAGCAGGATACCACCACAGTCAGGATGCAATGCTGTAATCATAGCAGGATACCACCACAGTCAGTATGCAATGCTGTAGTCATAGCAGGATATCACCATAGTCAGCATGCACTGCTATAGTCATAGCAGGATACAACCACAGTCAGAATGCAATGCTGAAGTCATAGCAGGATACCACTGCAGTCAGTATGCAATGCTGTAGTCATAGCAGGATACCACCACAGTCAGCTTGCAATGCTGTAGTCATAGCAGGATACCACCACAGTCAGCATGCAATGCTGTAGTCATAGCAGGATACCACCACAGTCAGCATGCAATGCTCTAGTCATAGCAGGATACAACCACAGTCAGCATGCAATGCTTTAGTCATAGCAGGATACCACCGCAGTCAGTATGCAATGCTGAAGTCATATCAGGATACCACTGCAGTCAGTATGCAATGCTGTAGTCATAGCAGGATACCACCGCAGTCAGTATGCAATGCTGTAGTCATTGCAGGATACCACCGCAGTCAGTATGCAATGCTCTAGTCATAGCAGGATACCACCACCATCAGTATGCAATGCTGAAGTCATAGCAGGATACCACCGCAGTCAGTATGCAATGCTGTAGTCATAGCAGGATACCACCGCAGTCAGTATGCAATGCTCTAGTCATAGCAGGATACCACCGCAGTCAGTATGCAATGCTGTAGTCATAGCAGGATACCACCGCAGTCAGTATGCAATGCTCTAGTCATAGCAGGATACCACCACCATCAGTATGCAATGCTGTAGTCATAGCAGGATACCACTGCAGTCAGTATGCAATGCTGTAGTCATAGCAGGATACCACCACAGTGAGCATGCACTGCTATAGTCATAGCAGGATACCACCACAGTCAGCATGCAATGCTGTAGTCATAGCAGGATACCACCACAGTCAGCATGTAATGCTGTAGTCATAGCAGGATACCACCACAGTCAGCATACAATGCTGTAGTCATAGCAGGATACCACCACAGTCAGCATGCAATGCTTGAGTCATAGCAGGAAACGACCACAGTCAGCATGCAATGCTGTAGTAATAGCAGGATACCACCACAGTCAGCATGCAATGCTGTAGTCATAGCAGGATACCACCACAGTTAGCATCGCAATGCTGTAGTCATAGCAGGATACCACCACAGTCAGGATGCAATGCTGTAATCATAGCAGGATACCACCACAGTCAGTATGCAATGCTGTAGTCATAGCAGGATATCACCATAGTCAGCATGCACTGCTATAGTCATAGCAGGATACAACCACAGTCAGAATGCAATGCTGAAGTCATAGCAGGATACCACTGCAGTCAGTATGCAATGCTGTAGTCATAGCAGGATACCACCACAGTCAGCTTGCAATGCTGTAGTCATAGCAGGATACCACCAC
Source organism: Petromyzon marinus (assembly GCF_048934315.1). Taxonomy (NCBI): domain Eukaryota; kingdom Metazoa; phylum Chordata; class Hyperoartia; order Petromyzontiformes; family Petromyzontidae; genus Petromyzon; species Petromyzon marinus. The sequence continues at coordinate 91,180 of NW_027423309.1, read as the reverse complement.
AGTCAACATGCAATGCTGTAGTCATAGCAGGATACCACCACAGTCAGCATGCAATGCTCTAGTCATAGCAGGATACAACCACAGTCAGCATGCAATGCTTTAGTCATAGCAGGATACCACCGCAGTCAGTATGCAATGCTGAAGTCATAGCAGGATACCACTGCAGTCAGTATGCAATGCTGTAGTCATAGCAGGATACCACCACAGTCAGCATGCAATGCTGTAGTCATAGCAGGATACCACCACAGTCAGCATGCAATGCTGTAGTCATAGCAGGATACCACCACAGTCAGCATGCAATGCTGTAGTCATAGCAGGATACAACCACAGTCAGCATGCAATGCTGTAGTCATAGCAGGATACCACCGCAGTCAGTATGCAATGCTGATGTCATAGCAGGATACCACTGCAGTCAGTATGCAATGCTGTAGTCATAGCAGGATACCACCACAGTCAGCATGCAATGCTGTAGTCATAGCAGGATACCACCACAGTCATCATGCAATGCTGTAGTCATAGCAAGATACCACCACAGTGAGCATGCACTGCTATAGTCATAGCAGGATACAACCACAGTCAGCATGCAATGCTCTAGTCATTGCAGGATACCACCGCAGTCAGTATGCAATGCTGTAGTCATAGCAGGATACCACCACAGTCAGTATGCAATGCTGTAGTCATAGCAGGATACCACCGCAGTCAGTATGCAATGCTCTAGTCATAGCAGGATACCACCGCAGTCAGTATGCAATGCTGTAGTCATTGCAGGATACCACCGCAGTCAGTATGCAATGCTCTAGTCATAGCAGGATACCACCACCATCAGTATGCAATGCTGAAGTCATAGCAGGATACCACCGCAGTCTGTATGCAATGCTGTAGTCATAGCAGGATACCACCACAGTCAGCATACAATGCTATAGTCATAGCAGGATACCACCACTCAACATGCAATGCTGTAGTCATAGCAGGATACCACCACAGTCAGCATGCAATGCTGTAGTCATAGCAGGATACCACCACAGTTAGTATGCAATGCTGTAGTCATAGCAGGATACCACCTGTCAGCATGCAATGCTGTAGTGATAGCAGGTATTACCACAGTCAGTATGCACTGCTCTAGGGAAAGCAGGTCCCACCAAAAGTAGGTATGCACAATATTATTGGTTCTTTCAGTAAAGTCACGTAGAAGGGAAATAATAAAATAATAAACATCAAACATAATATAATAAAATTCTCACGTTTAGGCCACAACGCAAGCAGCCGTCCTCAGGTGAAAAAACAGAGCTGTCGGAAAGACAGCGTCCTAACGAACACTGCTAAGCTTGGCAGCGTATTTTAAATTGGGTGGGAGGAGGAGAGCGTCTTGATGAAGAAGTTTACATAACAGAGGGATTTAGCATGTTTATGACAAATGCAGATATGGGATTATTCACTCCTTGTGGAATGTGTAGGCAGGTGGGGGGTCTCAAAGTCATATTATGTTAGTGTATCATGTAGGATTGGCAATAATAAAGGGAGATTCAATTTTAATAAGAAAGAACTGCAACAGCCCAAACCACCGCGTATCAAGCTAGTGCATTATGTGGAAAATAAAAAAGGGAGTTTCTAAAGAACTATACATACCCTACTACCATGCAATAAACCGATGTGAAAAAAATAAATATAAACTACATCAATATAATCAATGTACTCAGTATACTCTCCAATAATCTGAGCTGTTAACATTAAGTAACTGGGTATACACTACACTATATAATGACTACCGTGTAGTAAACTGATAAAAAACTAAAATATAAACTACATCAATATAAACAATATACTCAATATACTCTCCAATAAGCTGAGGTTACATATCAGCGGAGGAATTTAGTATATTGACGCTAAGCAACTGCAACTACCCTACTACTAACAAAAAGTCATTATACATTACAATTTTACGTCACAAAAAATATATGCCTCCAACTAAACTTTTTTCTACATCACACGACTATACCCATCATATTTAGTCAGTATAGTCGTGTGATGTAGAAAATGGCATGTCATGTTCAAGTGATGAGCTCAATTCATGTCACTTTCAAGTGATGAGTACACTGCATGTCCCGTCCAAGTGATGAGCTCACTGCATATCACATTCAAGTGGCGAGCTCACTGCATGTCTTATTCACGTAACGAGCACACTGCATATCATTAAAGTGGCGAGCTCACTGCATGTCACATTCAAGTGGCGAGCTCACTGCATGTCACATTTAAGTGATGAGCGCACTGCATGTCACTTTCAAGTGGTGAGCTCATTGCATGTCACTTTCAAGTGATGAGCTCACTGCATGTCACATTCAAGTGTTGAGCTCACTGCATGTCACATTCAAGTGATGAGCTCACTGCATGTCCCATTCATTCATGTGATGAGCTCCCTGCATGTCACATTCAAGTGATGAGCGCACTGCATGACGTTCAAGTGGTCAGTGCACTACATGTCACATTCAAGTGTTGAGCTCACTGCAAGTCACATTCAAGTGGTGAGCTCACTGCATGTCACATTCAAGTGGCGAACTCACTGCATGTCACATTCAAATGATGAGCGCACTGCATGTCACATTCAAGTGGTCAGTGCACTACATGTTACATTCAAGTGTTGAGCTCACTGCGTGTCACATTCAAGTGATGAGCTCACTGCATGTCCCATTCATTCATGTGATGAGCTCCCTGCATGTCACATTCAAGTGATGAGCTCACTGCATGTCACACTCAAGTGATGAGCGCACTGCATCTCACATTCAAGTGATAAGCTCACTGCTCGTCACATTCAAGTGATGAGCTCCTCCTCCTGCACGTAGCGTGGCAACCCATGGCACCTGTTGAGTCTGGGTTCCTGCGAGGAGGTGGGAGGTGGAGGAGGTTGAGGTGGAACTGGTGGTGGAGGAGGTGGACCCCTGACAAGGCCATTTTACCCCACCCTACCTGGCCATTATAACCCCACTCTCACTGGCCATTATAACCCCACCCTACCTGGCCATTATGAACCCACCCTACCAGCCTATTATAAACCCCAGTGACACGACAAATATGGACCCAGAACCCACACATCACTGACAACTATCACGATTGGTAATACCCCTAGACAACAAAGCCGAGTCTAATTAGCGTAATTGCATAAATTGACATAATTACCTAATTTTGTAAAATTACACCTTTTGCATTTTTCATTTCATTTTTATTATTTTTCAAGACAATATATACAACAATCCTGACCCTGATGCCTGTTGTATATTTGGAGTTCGCATGTTTCTCTCACTCTCCCCTTCGTTGTGAATTTTTGCCCGGCTCCTGTTTGTCACTCCACATTTATAGTTGCTGATATAAATTGACACGTAAAATGCCACTTAATTGGGCAATCATATGTGGCCAGGTTACGTCTGAAAAAGAGATATATCTTATGGGCCTTACCTGGTAAAATAAACAAATAAGCAGGTGGCTAGGTGAGTGATTGAATGAGAGAGTGGCTGAGTGATTGAGTGGTTGAGGGAGTGAGTGGCTGAGTGAGAGGCTGAATGAGTGAGTGGTTGAGTGAGTGGGTAGCAGAGTGACTAAGCAGCTGAGTGAGTGGCTGGGTGAGTGAGTTGTTGATTGAAAGCTTGAGTACGTGAGTGGTTGAGTGAGTGGCTGAGTGGGTGGCTGAGTGAGTGAGACACGGGAAGCAAGAGGGAGACAGGGGGAGATAGAAGAGTGAGACACGGGGAGAGAAAGGAGACACGGCGAGAGAGAGGAGGGAGACAGGAGGAGGTTGGAGAGGGAAAAGCGGGGAGAGAGAAGAGACACGGAGAAAGATAGGAGGGAAACGCGGGGAGGGAGAGGAGAGAGACACGGCGACATAGAGGAAGGAGACACGGGGAGAGAGAGGAGGGAGACCCTGGGAAAAAAAGAAAGGAGGAGACACGCGGAGGAGGTGAGAGGTAGGAGGAGAGTGCGTGGAGGTGAGAGGGGAGAGATAGGAGGAGAGTGCGTAGAGGAGGCGAGGGCTCCTATAATGATGACTTCAAGGCATGCTGGGAGACAAGTTCATGTGACCCACATAGCACAGGGAGCCATCGCTGTTGGAACCGCATGGGCAGGGAACGTGGCCTCCAACCCACCACCTGCACCAGCCTCACCACCACAAACCAACAACCACAACTAGAACTACAAATTCAACCACAAATGTAACCACAAATGTAACCACAGCCACAACCATACCCAACAACCATAACCACTATAACCACAACTATAACCAAAACCAACTACAATTATAACCACACCCACAACAATAACCACAATTATAGCCATATCTATAACCACAACTCTAAGCACTAAAACCAGACACAACTAAAACCACAACCATGATATAACCACTACAACTATAACCGCATTTCCGGTTATCACAGGTGGCAACATATGGTGCGAAAGAAGTTCAACACACATACAACAACAAAAGACAAAGATTTATTCTATAGCCTATAACAGACTGTTGGGGCAAGTTCTGTTAGCGAGTACCTATGGAGACCCGCAGTGTGGAACACAAGCAGGTGGGTGGCCAGCACTACACCCGACCGTCTTTGTCTCCCGAGTGGCGATGTTTATTACACACCACAACAGGTACTCATTTCAGGCAGAGTCGACGTAGGGGAAGCCCTGGACTGGTTCAAATGATCGTCACTGGTGTTGGCCGTGAGCGGGAATCGAACTTTCTCGGGTCCGTGGCGTGGCGTTCAACCCCTACTCTACTGCTCCCTACACATACAACAACCATGAAAGCCAACATAACCACCTTCACCACAACTATAACCACAAAAACATAACATAACCATCACATTTCGATTTAAAGCTTTCGTGACTGCAATGATTCATCTTCTTTGGTTCTTTCGGTAAAGTCACGTAGAATGAGAATAAAATAATAAATTGATAAAATAAAATAACACAATAATATTCTCACGACGTTTCGGCCACAACACAAGCGGCCTTCATCAGGTGAAGGGAGCGAGACTGTCTGGTAGGACAGCGCTGGAGTGAGAGAGCCACGTTCAGATCACGGCTTTTAAGCTGTGTGAGAAGAACAAAGAGCCATGACGAAGGAATTAGCATAAAATTTAGCATTGAAAAGGCTGAATGATTAGCTTGTGACTGGTCACAGAAATAGCTATGTTAAAAGTTAAAGCATACACATCCGCAGAGGCACCCATTGTTAAAAGGAATTAGCATAGAATTTAGCATTGAAATAGCTAAATTAAGGCATTCGCTTGTAACTGCTACAGAAATAGTTACGTTGAAGTCAGAGCATACACATTCACCGAGGCACTTAGTACAAATCAAAACAGGAGAATTTAGCATTGAAATAACTAGGCGAATTTAGCATTGAAATAACTGGATGATTTGCTGGTGACTGGTCACAGAATACTATATACTATATAGTGAACCAATAAAAACTAAAATATAAATTACCTTCATGTTATCAATAAACTCTATATTCTCCAATCAGCTAAGCTACCAACCATAAGTCGTTATATATCACAATGCTATATGGCGAAAAAATGGGTGGATTCTTACCCTCAAATTTCCGTACCACGGATAGCTACGGGCCCCGTTCAGACGGACGAGTTCGTCCATGGTCGGAACAGAGGAGGGGGAGAGAGACAGCTGCGAAGCCCTAGTATACTCCATGTTGTAAACCATACCATTAACCGTGGTGTGAGAGGTATTAAGAGGCAATGCTGGCGAAAGAGCTGCGGTCTGAAGGTCATCGTAAAATTACAATTAATTAAGAACAGAAATGATTTAACACATCTTTCCAGTGGTTACTAAGCCTGAATCCATCTTCTCGGTTGAAATTGTCTCTGTGCTTGTATATGTGAATGGCCTCATGAACGAATCTCTCATGGTAGCCAGTTGGTTTGCAAAGAACCTCCGTCTTGGAGAAGTCAATGTCATGTGAGCCCACTGAATTGTAACAGTGATCTGCCACGGCAGAGGAGTTCGTCTTACCGTGTTTCAAGTCTGCTTTATGTTCGCGGATGCGGTCCGAGATATGTCTTACCCTACATTGCAGGGGTCACTAAAAAGATCTCCAAAATCCTGAATAAACACAAGATCCAGGTCCGATTCAACACAGTACACAAAATCCGTGATTTAGTTCCATCTGTAAAAGATGCTCTTCCAGACATACAGTACCCGGGCGTTTACAAACTAAAGTGCCTCTGTGGCAGTAGCTACATTGGAGAAACCAAAAGACATATCTCGGACCGCATCCGCGAACATAAAGCAGACTTGAAACACGGTAAGACGAACTCCTCTGCCGTGGCAGATCACTGTTACAATTCAGTGGGCTCACATGACATTGACTTCTCCAAGACGGAGGTTCTTTGCAAACCAACTGGCTACCATGAGAGATTCGTTCATGAGGCCATTCACATATACAAGCACAGAGACAATTTCAACCGAGAAGATGGATTCAGGCTTAGTAACCACTGGAAAGATGTGTTAAATCATTTCTGTTCTTAATTAATTGTAATTTTACGATGACCTTCAGACCGCAGCTCTTTCGCCAGCATTGCCTCTTAATACCTCTCACACCACGGTTAATGGTATGGTTTACAACATGGAGTATACTAGGGCTTCGCAGCTGTCTCTCTCCCCCTCCTCTGTTCCGACCATGGACGAACTCGTCCGTCTGAACGGGGCCCGTAGCTATCCGTGGTACGGAAATTTGAGGGTAAGAATCCACCCATTTTTTCGCCATATAGCATTGTGATATATAACGACTTATGGTTGGTAGCTTAGCTGATTGGAGAATATAGAGTTTATTGATAACATGAAGGTAATTTATATTTTAGTTTTTATTGGTTCACTATATAGTATATAGTATTCTGTGACCAGTCACCAGCAAATCACCCAGTTATTTCAATGCTAAATTCGCCTAGTTATTTCAATGCTAAATTCTCCTGTTTTGATTTGTACTAAGTGCCTCGGTGAATGTGTATGCTCTGACTTCAACGTAACTATTTCTGTAGCAGTTACAAGCGAATGCCTTAATTTAGCTATTTCAATGCTAAATTCTATGCTAATTCCTTTTAACAATGGGTGCCTCTGCGGATGTGTATGCTTTAACTTTTAACATAGCTATTTCTGTGACCAGTCACAAGCTAATCATTCAGCCTTTTCAATGCTAAATTTTATGCTAATTCCTTCGTCAAGGCTCTTTGTTCTTCTCACACAGCTTAAAAGCCGTGATCTGAACGTGGCTCTCTCACTCCAGCGCTGTCCTACCAGACAGTCTCGCTCCCTTCACCTGATGAAGGCCGCTTGTGTTGTGGCCGAAACGTCGTGAGAATATTATTGTGTTATTTTATTTTATCAATTTATTATTTTATTCTCATTCTACGTGACTTTACCGAAAGAACCAAAGAAGATAACCATCACAACTTGTACCACAATCACAATTATAACCACAACCCCAAGTATAACAACAACAATAACATAACCACAACTGTAACTATAACCATTAAAACCCCAACCTCCACGTACACAACTATAGCCACAAAAAATATACCCCCCACAACCGCAATTATTACCACAACCAAAAGCACCATAACAACCAACATAACCACCTACACCACAACTAAAACCTGAACCACCACTACAACCAGCGATACAACCACAACTATAACCACTGCCACCACATTCAAAACCACCACAACCAACATCACCTCAACCACCACAACCATAACAAGCAACATAACCACAACAACCACATTGATGCTGATACTCTAACACCACCTACACAACCACTTTATCAAGGCTCTATGTATCCGTGTGTCCATGTGTCTCCGTGTCTCCACATGTCCCTGTGGGTGGGTGAATAGATGGGTTAGTGGGTGAGTTGGTGAGTGGGCAAGTGAGTGGGTGGGTGTGTGGGCGATGGAATCGAACCTGCACCTCTGCAGTGCAAGTCCAGTGAGCTAACGACCCGCATGTGGTGGGGTAAAGTGTGGGTACGCCCACCTTGCTCCAAAACGTGGAGATCAGCGTGGAAGAGTAGACCAAATACCCTAATTAGCGGCGTCTAGTGGAGGCCTCCTCCGCCAGCACGCGATTCGCCTCCTTCACAATAAACCCTTCCTTGCAAAGATAAAAAAGTATATTTGACTGATCCCATCAGCCTCTCATCAGCAGCAATGGCTCAACTCGAGCGCCACTCTGGACCGCTTTCCACCTTCAGTGCCTCAGCAGCAGAGCCGGGCTCTGCTTGAACCGATGCCGTGAGCCCAGCAGCTGTTTAGAAGCCTACGGCTGTGGGTCGCCTTTGTCTCTCCTCCACCACTGCTGAGGTGTCCACACCATGCGAGGTTCTCACCTTCAGGCTGAGTCGACCCAGAGGAGGCCCAGGCAGCGAACCGCTTCAGAAGTTGGCGCCACGTTCACCGGCGTAAGCGGAAGTAGAGAGAGCAGCAGAAGCATCGCGTGTGGGGAGCAGCTGAGGTGTGGATCAGAACTGTGTATTAGTGGTGGTGTGGTAGTAGTGGTGGTGGTGTTCGTGGTGGTGGGGTTGTTAGTGGTATTGGGGTTGTTATTGGTGGTGGGGTTGTTATTGGTGGTGGGGTTGTTATTGGTGGTGGCGTTGTTAGTGGTGGGGTTGTTGTTAGTAATGCTCTGTTAAGGCTAAATACGCGGGAGCTTTGTCTTTGGCGGTGTGAGTGGGGGAGGGGGCGTAGAGGGGGGGGGAAGGTGCTGGGGGGGAGGGGCTCACAGGATATTGCGTCACTGAGGGCGTGATCACCGAGCCCCGCCCCCACTTGTTTCTGCCGATCTTTTTTCTCACATGTGGCGGTAGAGAAGCACCGAGACGACAGAAGCAGCGACTCTCTGGAGGAAGTGAGGAACTGTAGGTGAGTGGTGATGTGAGTGGTGAGGACGTGTGTGTCTGTGTAGTGTACTGGCAGGAGGAGTGGTGGCGTTAGTGGTGTTACTGATAGTGGTGGTGGTGTGTTGTGAGTGAGTCGTGACGATGTGAGTTCATGTCAGAATCAGAATATTTATACTGGAGTCAGATGAGCTATACAGCTCTTTCTCACAGATGTCCAGTGTTGTGGGTGAGTGGTAAAGATGTAACCTCGCGTTGATGTGAGTTTCTTATTAATGATGTGGGTCCGTGTTAATGATGTGGGTTTGTGATTTAAAGCTTTCGTGACTGCAGTAATTCATATTCTTAGTTCTTTCGGTAAAGTCACGTTGAAGGGAAACAATAAAATAATAAAATATATATAAAACAATAAAATTCTCACGACGTTTCGACCATAACACAAACGGTCGTCATCAGGTGTGTCTGTTTGCATAAATGTATTTATTTTTAAACGGTGTATTTATTTATTTATAAAAAACGTTAGCACCACACGCAGCGATTTAGCAGTTTATTTAAAAGTACGAGTCCATCTATGTTCTGAAAAGAGGAGGGGGGAGACGAAACAATCATTGTATGCCGTCTGAAAGCCACTGTAAGCGTGAACAATCAATTAAAACCTGAAATGGTTTATCAAATCTTTCCAATGATTGCTAAGCCAGAATCCATCTTCTCGGTTGAAATTGTCTCTGTGCTTGTATATGTGGATAGCCTCATGAACGAATTTCTCATGGTAGCCAGATGGCTTACAAAGAACCTCTGTCTTGGAAAAGTCAATGTCATGTGAGCCTACTGAATTATAACAATAATCTGCCACGGCCGAGGTGTTGGTCCTACCGTGTTTAAGGTCTCCTTTGTGTTCACGAATGCGGTCCGAGACATGGCGTTTGGTTTCTCCAATGTAACTACTACCACAGAGGCAACTTAGTTTGTAGATACCAGGGTATTGTATGCCCGGAATCACATCTTTTACAGACGGAACCAGATCACGGATTTTATGTAATGTGTTGAAACGGACCTGGATCTTGTGTTTATTCAAGATTTTGGAGATCTTTTTTGTGATCCCCGCAATGTAGGGTAAAGTGATGGTTTTGAAAGGCTCCTCAAGAGGGTACTTCTTCATGGTTTGAGTGATAGCTTTGCGGATTGTATAGTCGGAGTAACCATTAGCCTTAAGAGCTTGGTGTACGTGCTTGAGTTCACTGCCTATGTGTTCCTGGTCGGATATGCATTGGGCTCTATGATACAGAGTCTTGATGAGAGAATTCTTCTGTGATGGATGGTGATGGGAATCCGGTTTCAGATAAGCATCCGTATGGGTAGCTTTCCTGTAGACAAAGTGGCTCATTGAACCATCAGGTCTCTTTTTAATTAGGACATCCAAAAAAGGTAGCTTGCCATCTTTTTCGACTTCCATGGTAAATCTGATGGCTGGGTGTATGGAATTGATGTGGTCGAAGAATTGGTCTAGAGCAGGCCGGCCATGTGGTCAGATGACAAAAGTGTCATCCGCGTACCTCTTCCATAAGGTTGGGCGCAGTGGCAGTCTGGATGGCGTCAGTCTCAAATTTCTCCATGAAAATGTTAGCTATAACCGGAGATAGGGGGGAGCCCATTGGGGTGCCCTCAGTTTGTTTGTAGAAAGTTCCATTCCAAGCGAAGGGCTATCCACATATACAAGCACAGGGACAATTTCAACCGAGAAGATGGATTCTGGCTTAGCATTGGAAAGATTTGATAAACCATTTCAGGTCTTAATTGATTGTTCACGCTTAAAGTGGCTTTCAGACAGCATACATTAAAATTTGTCGTCTCCCCCCTCCTCTTTTCAGAACATAGATGGACTAGTTCTTCTAAATAAACTGCCAAATCGCTGCACGTGGCGCTAACGTTTTTTTAAATAAATAAATAAATACACCGTTTGAAAATAAATAATTTCATGCAAACCGACACACCTGATGACGACCGTTTGTGTTATGGTCGAAACGTCGTGAAAATTTTTATTGTTTTATATATATTTTATTATTTCATTGTTTCCCTTCAACGTGACTTTACCGAAAGAACTAAGAAGATGTGGGTTTGTGTTGATGATGTTGGTTCACGGTGAGGATGAGTCTGTGATGTGACGTGACTCGTGTTGTGACGTGGGAAGCAGTGCCGACGTGCACCCTCTACCCTGTGTGATCCTCGCCTTCGTCTCCCGCTCTCCACACAGAGACCCGGACCGTGCGAGAGACGCCGCGAATTATGTGCACTCTGCACTGTTCGGACCGTGTACCAGTCGGAGCGCGGGCGGTGTTGTTGCAGTGAATGCCACGCTGCCCTCCAAGTTCGACTCCCGCTCACGGCCACCAACACTGCTGACGATTACCTCAACCACTCCTGGGCCTCCCCTTGTAGCCATAACGAGCAGCACCTACGAAGACCGGCACGGCACACGACACCAGTGTTGGTGGCCGTGAGCAGGAATCGAACCCCGGGTCGCTAGGTTCATAGCACAGCGCGCTAATCACTACACTACCGCACACACACACAGACACACACAAACACACAGATACACACACAGATACACAGACATACACACAAACACTCAGACACACACACAGACATACAGACACACACAGATGAGACACAACACACATCCGCCCTCGGGCCGTGACGTCACACCCGCTTCCACCCAGTGTGCCGCTAGAGCCACGCTGCAAGCTGCCTGCTGAGGAGCGCCTCTCTGCACGAAGCCTCCTGGAGCCTCTCTCGTAGCAGTCACCATGGAGGCTCACGGCCTGCGCAGTACTTCACGCACCCTCGTGACGCTGCTCGTGGCGAGCTCCGCGTTCCTCGCGTCTGTGCCCACGGAGGAGAAGAATTTCTCCCCTAACTGGCTGGTTAAGCTGAGGGGAGCCTGGGAGGTCCAACCGCCACAGGCCGGACAGCCTCTACCTCTCACCAAAGCGACCGTGGCCGTCCACATCAGCAACCGCCTCACAGGTCACGAAGCCGAGAGGGTGCCTCGAGTCGCTTCCTCTCCCAGCCATGGCATGGAGGTTCCCCAAGGAGGAGGAGAAGACGACGACCCAGCTCCTTCAGGGTGAACGACCTTCATGGAGATGCTGCACAGCGGGCCGGTGGCCATCGCCTACGAGGTGGCGAGCGCGGGGATCACCCTCCTCAGCCTCGGAGTGGCGGCTGAAGAATGCAGTGGTGAGTGCCGACTTCACGCTCACACAGGCCATCAGCGTGGCACCGTGACATACACCACATGCAGAGACACCACACGCAGAGATGCATCACGCGTACAGATCACTCGCGCAGATATAAGAATCTCACTCGCATACACCACACACACAAGTATATATCACATCCACGCACACATCCTAGACAAAGTCGCATATGTCATTTGGAACAAGCAAACACCTTGCTCAATTAAGTATACTTAAAAATTATCCACTGCAACTTTAAGGGTGTTTTTTGTTACTGGCAGCGTGGCATTTGGGACATGTGCTGGACTCAGCTGTCCTTGTGCGGCGTTGGTGAGTTGCGCTGGTGCGGACAGAACAATGTCCCCTAGCCAGTAGAGTCAGAACAATAATATTTTTTAATGGTTGAGGAATCCGATGAGCTATAAAGCTCTTTTTCACAGATGTCCGGTAGGGGCTGGTAAGAACGTTACAACAACAAATACTACAAAAACATGTAATAGTGCAAAGTACAAGAAAGGTTAACAAATCACCCAAACACAAACAAATAAAACTAAACCAGCCCCATCATACTCTTTGGTTCTTTCGGTAAAGTCACGTAGGTATAAAATAAAGTAAATCACGATGTTTCGGGTGCAACACAAGCGTCCATCATCGGGTGGGGAAAGCATGGTCTGCTGCTGAGGCAGACTGATTTATTTGATTTTATACCTACGTGACCTTGCCGAAAGAACCAAAGAGTATGGATTCCTGCAGTCACGAAAGCTTCAAATCAAGAACACCCCCATCATACCAGTCAAAGCCCACTGAGGTACTAACTTATTTTTCAGATGGAACCTGGTCACAAATGAAAGCTCAACCTCGTTGTAAACCGCGCACGCACGTGAGCGCAAACCGCTACTGTAGGCGATTGCGCAGGTACGCGAGCGCTGGGCACCACCAAAAATAGTCGTGTAGGCACGCGCGTGCTGAACAATACTGTAAACGATCGTACAGGTACGGACACCAAGCACGCTCTACTCCTTTATTCGCCGCAAACAGCCGCGTGTGCACGCGAACACAAAACACTCTCCACCCTCCTCTTCACCCTCCAAAGGAGCACACGAAACAGTTTATTCCCCTACCAGTTATTTTATTTACCGCAAGCAACCCGTTAAGCTACGCGTAATTGTGTGGGTCAGTGGATGTCAGCCTATTCCCCTTGAGATCCTAGACTGTATTTCCTCTGCCTATCGCTCTGCTTTCTACCCTCGATCAAATAGCCCAAACTTACCTCTCTCTCTTACTCACGTGTACTTCCACTCTGCTGCGCTGGAAGCTGTAGAAAAGCGATCAGTAGAGGGTTGAGCCTGGCTGCGCTGAAGTGCATCACGCGGACGTCTCGAACGGCTAACTCCCCTCCTGCGTGGACCGCGATGATCTTGAAGAACTGCCTTGCTACCTGAATCCCCCTCCCTTTATCCCACCTACAACAAAGGAATTTCGCCGTTTCGCTCCCTTGGCCTCCCGTCCAATCAGGGGCTCGGATTTTCCCACCCTTCGATACCCGGATCCCAACTCGGGTGATGTCGCCGCAGTGATCTCTCCGACATCCGCTCTCTGTTCTCCCGCTACCAGTCCACTGACCCGTGCTTGTGTGTGTGTGGTTCCACTCGCGGTGGCTCGATGGCCCTTGCCGTGACCATGCAACTTTAATATTAGGTCCCGGCGCCGCAGTGCATGTCAGCTACAGGGGGAAGATCGCCCAATTTCCCGGCCGCAGGAAACCATGAAGATCGATCCCATTAGGGACTTCTGGAAAAAAAACCTATCGGCCGGGTGACCTCCCCTCCTGGCTCTACGTGGGGCGTGTGTGCGTTCGTGCGGGGGGAGGGGGGGTGGCGAGGGTGCACCGCGTTGGCGTCGGCATCCCCCGGTGGCGGCTTCACGGCGGTGGGCACGGCCTCGGCAGAGCGGCTCTGCTGCGGCGGCCTCACGACTGTGCAGTGGGCAAAACGCGGACGTCTGAGAAGGCACCAGCCCCGGGAGAGTGGCGGGAAATCCGAGGCATCGGTGACGGCGACGCGGCGGTGGGCACGGCTCCGCTGGAGCGGCTCCGCTGCGGCGGCACCACAGATGACGGTTCCCCAAGATGGAGAATACCCGTCTCCCTCAAGGTGGACGACCTTGATGAAGATGCTGCACAGTGGGCCGGTGGCCATCACTTACGACGTGGAGAGCGCGGGGATCACCATTACCAGCCTAAGAGTCTGGCTGAAGAATCCACTAATAAGAGAGAGAGTATGCTGGCGTCACTGTAACATAGAACATCAGCAGGACACCACAACAGAGACACCACACCCAGAGAGGCATCATGGATATAGATCACTCAGGCAAATGTCATAATCTCACATGCATAGATGACACAAATCAGAATCAGAATATTTATACTGGAAGAATCCGATGAGCTATTAAGCTATTTTTCACAGATGTACAGGAGAGGCAGGTTAGAACGTTACAACAACAAACAATAAAAAATCACACTCACATCCTCGACAAAGTCGCACACATTTATTACAAGCACACATTGTTCATGTTGGTGGATTACAAATAGTTGTCCGATATTTGCCACTGAAAGGCAGGTACAACACTCGTGCTCAATCAATGGTGGTGGTGTGGCAGATGGCAAGTGAAAAAAACATATTTGAGTGGAGTGACCAACAGGGGAAGAAGGAGACTGCAATCTCTTGCCTCTCATAATGATTTTGTTTCCGGTTTTAAACAGAAGTCATCGCAGCGCAGACGAGTTTACCGAAGCCGCTACATGAGAGGATCCATGTGGAAATTGGCTCGGAGCAAGTGCCACCCCATGAAAATCAAGAGGACCCATAGATCCCTAAAGACTCAACTGGATGGCTGCTCCATGATGAATAGCTCACCAACACTTACCAGCGCACCCACCAACAGCACCACTCCTACCAACACCACCACTCCTACCAACACCACCATTCCTACCAACACCACCATGACAAACCCCACCCCGAAAAACACCGCTATCTCGACTAACACCATCACACTTTTAAATACCAACACCTCTACCAATACTATCCTGACTAACACCACCACCCCTTCCACCCCTACAAACCCTACCAACAGCATTTTCTCCACCTTCACTACCACCCGGACCAACACCATCATCCCAGCTGAGTGTGAGTGGTGTCACCTCATGATAAT
Source organism: Petromyzon marinus (assembly GCF_048934315.1). Taxonomy (NCBI): domain Eukaryota; kingdom Metazoa; phylum Chordata; class Hyperoartia; order Petromyzontiformes; family Petromyzontidae; genus Petromyzon; species Petromyzon marinus. The sequence continues at coordinate 75,844 of NW_027423309.1, read as the reverse complement.
GGCCCGCATCAATGCCCGCCGCACTAAAATAAGCTCAATTACCCCTACCAGCTCAATCACCAACTCCACCGCTCCTACCAACTCCGCCACTTTGACCAATCCCACGTTTATCAACATTACCTCCTCTACCCTCACTACCACCCCTACCCACATCACCCCAGCTGAGCATGTGTCCAGCCTCATGATCATGAGGGAAAAGAGATCACTCTTCATGGCTGGATGAATGCCTGCTCCACCACTCCTACCAACTCCACCACCTCTACCAACCACACACCTACTAACACTACCTCCTCTACTAACCCAACCCTGACCACCATCACTTCCTCTACCCTCACCACCACTCCTTCCCACATCATCACCCCAGCTGAGCGTGAGTCCCGCCTCGTGATCATGAGGGCAAAGAGACCACTCTTCATGGCCCGGATCAATGCCTGCTCCACCACTCCTACCAACTCCACCACCTTTAGAATCCGCACACCTACCAACACCACCACCCCTCCCAACACCGCTACCCTTACCAAACGCAACTACTCCGACGAACACCACCACTCCTACCAAAACCAACCCTACCAACGCCAACCCTACCAACACCAACCATACCAACACCATTATTCCTACCAACACCACTCCCCCTACCAACACCAACCCTACCAACACCAATCCTACCAACACAATGACTCCTACCAACACGACCACCCCAACCGACACCATCACTCTTTCCAACAACAGCCCTATCAACGCTACCTATCCTACAATTGCCAACTCTATAAACACCTTTACCTCTACCAACACCACCACCACCCCAAATAAGAAATAATACAAAATAAATAACATTCCAACATCGCTGCACCCTTTCCATGTTCCCTCCTTTGTTTACGCGTCATCCATTAAAATAAGTTATTGTTATTTTTTAAGAATAATAGTTACTAAGAATATTGTTTTGTATTAAGTGAAGTCATAATATTGTTCGAAAAGCTGGTTAATGTAGATCCTTTGTCAGTCATTTCTAGATGATTGCCTCGCCTTGCCTACATTCACCTTGGTGACTCAATCACATGCTCAAGGACACGAGTGATATTTTCGGCTAACAGAAGGTGTGAACCTACCTTTACCACCAGCAGTTGGATGGACTGGTGAAGTTGTCTAAACAGAACCATTTATATGCCCGATGTTGATTGCTTCCAATGTGTATGCTTGTGACTGACAGATCTGTGGTGAGCAGAAGTGTAAAGGTTAGCGTGCCAACACCAGTGATGATTATCTAAATCGTTACTAGGCCTCCCCTAGGTCGACTCAGTCTCAAATTAGTGCCTGGTGCTCATTTAGCTTAGGCTACCTCACATGCCATGTCAGCCTTAATAAGGCGCTCGCTAACAGCGCTTGCCACAACAGTCTTAAGTCTTTACGGAGGATCTTTGTCTTTGACTGACACATCTGTGGGCTAGAGTGTAGCTTGATTTAGTGTTCATGTGAGGGATGTGCTTTGCCTGCCGCCGCCACTGCGTCTCCGCTCATGTGTGTTTAGCCGTGTCAGTGACGCGCCACGATGTCACTGCTGCTGCTGCTGTCACTGCCACGACCCAGTCGGTGTAGCGTGCTCTGGGACGAACTAAAAAAGTGGCACGAGGATTATTGCTCCTACTTCAGCAGATCAAGAACGGTTCTCATGGAGTCATCAAAATGCACCTGAAACCACTGCTGAGCATCTCAATCACATATGTGAAATGTCACCAGTGGTGTCCGTTGCCCCTGCTGTGAGTGGCGGAGATGTCCGTGAATGGTGATGTCCCTGAGTGGCGGTAGAGTCTTTGTACAATGCGGCTACTGTATTCGTGATGAAATAACCTGAGACGAGCATGCTTGGTGGAGCTCAACAGAAGGTGGTGAGGCAGAGGTGTGAACTGAAAGTTCGAGCTTAAGGCGTGAGCTCAAGGTGTAAGGTCGAGGTATAAGCTGATGTGAGCTGGAGATGCGATCTGGAGGGGAGCACGCGGTGTCCCCATGCTCACAAGCGTCGTGTTGCGGGAGGTGGCCCGAACTAAACTATTTTTATTTACCAAGTAAGGCCCACTGGTCCATGTAGCTCTTTTTCAGACGCGACCTGGTCACAAGGGAGCAGCAGCACTCTGCGCTGTCTTCGCGGAGGGGGTCCAAGGGGCGTTGGGGGGGGCTCTGGGGTGCGGTCACCGCATCGCGCCGCTTTTAGATGCGCTTCTGCGGCCATCTGGACCGCTCTTCCTTCCGATATTTGGAAGCCATTGGAGCTCTGCACTTTTAAATGTCTTTGACAACTCATTTTCTTAGAACCGCTTTTTGTGCTTAGTTTGTTGTCCTTCCCCAGCACCTTCGATTAGCGCGGTTGGCTACGTACGGTGCGATAGAAGTTCAACATACATACATATTCTATGTTAGTGCTGTATTTTGTGCATTGGTGTTGCAGCCAGCCAGAAACCGGCGCGACCAACAATATCCCCAAGCTCTGTGGTCCTACATTGGGATTATTTGTCGATACCGCGTTGGCAGTGGTGCACAAATAACACAAATCACTGAACTCATTCGTTAATACAACGGCTGCCTTAAGAGGAAAATATATCATGGGCGATGTTTCAGGCAATGGGCCCCACTGCATGACATATGTTTGCCCAGCTCCATTCAAGAGCGAGTATACATGTGAGGGGAGAGAACCAACGCGTGTGAGGGGGAAACATTCAATCTCCGAGAGCTGGAAATGTCTCCGCTTGCTGCGCTGCCCAGACCCTGGCTAGGCCAGGAGATGGCGACCTCAGCGACCACGGGTAGGAGTTTCACCAAATTTGTGTGGCGATCCACATGTGCACGCACACGTGCACGCACACACACATAGACTTACACACTCACACACACAGACTCACTCACAGACTCACTCAACAACAACCGCCATTCGCCACTAAGTAGGGCGGCGACGTCACCACGACGCTTGTGCCAGGCCATGTGCACCTTGAGGCCACGTGAAGTGTCGAACGCCCGCTGGCAGGAGGTCACGGGGCAGACTCAGGTGCCACGGGTCGACTGAGATGACTGGCTGATGCACCACCTGTGCCCCCTACTGTGCCAACCTGCTGTGCCTTAGTCACCCGGCGCTCCGCTCGTTGTTGTGAGCGTCACTCCTCCGCCCTCTGTTGGAGGGCGACTGCCTCCAACTGCCCAGTAGCGTTCTTCACGAGCCTCCTCCACAGAGGCCGATCTTGACAGCGCTGGTACCAGTCATCGGCAAGTCCACTCAGCTCCACGTCCTCCTGTACCACATCACTCCATCTCTTCTCTAGCCCATGCCACGCCCGTTTAGCCCCCTCGATCCGACCGAACAAAAGCTGTTTCGGCATGCGGTGGCTGGGCATGCGGGCTACATGACCCAGCCAACACAGCCTTGCCTGCCAGAGGAGCTCACCGATGGGACCTTGCCCAGCTCTTTTGAGGATTTATGAGCTCCTCACACAATCCAGCCTGGTTAAACCCAGGATGGATCGTAGGCAGGCCAGCTTAAATGTTTCCAACCTGCGAAGATGCTCCATTAGGGGGGTCCACGTTTCGCAAGTGTAGAGAAGGAAGGGAATGACCGTGGCCGAGAAGACCCGAAGCTTAATGCGAAGTGACAGACCAGGTAGCTTCCACACAGCGTTACGCAACCGATGAAAAGATATTGCCGCTCACACACTCACTCACACACTCACACAGACACACACACAGACTGACACAAAGATCCCCCGTATATCCTGAACAGACTTTTGGGGCAAGTGCTGTTAGCGAGCAGCTATGCATGGCACACGAGGGGGTGGGCAGCCAGCACCACGCCCGGCCGCCTTTTTCTCCCTAGTGGCGATGTTTACACACAGCACCGCGCTAACCGCTGCACCACCGCTCCCCCGCTGTTACAGTACAGCACTGTCCCCAGGTAAGATGGCCGCCCGCCTCCACGTGACTCGGCGCGCGCACTCGGCACGTGGTGTCATCACCACGTGGTGTCACCGAAAGCGCGGTCACGCGCCATCCCTGCTCACGGAGTCGCTGCCGCATTGGTCTCTGGGCCTCTCGTGTCCAGCGTCTGTCGGTCTCTTGTGACTCTGTGTGCGAGTCGCTGGCTATCTGTAAGGGTCTCTTCTGGGTCTTTGTGCGAGTCTCTGGGTCTCTGTGTGAGGGTCTGGGTCTCTGTGTGAGGGTCTCTGGGCCTGGTGCAAGGAACAAGAAAATGGAGCCTGCCAATGTCCCCCTCTCCTCCACGTGGCGTGGCAATGCAGCCGCTCCCCGCTCGTGTGGGCCAGTGCAGTTGCACCGCCTGCACACGCGGTAGTAGACGCGGTAGCCACTGGTGGTGTACCGCGTGCTCATAATTTTCTGTACTGTATCGTCATTTCCTGAACATGAACATAAAGGTAATTGTCTATAGCACACAATACAGGTTTATAGCACATAATACAGTTTTTTTGGTACAATTTTACGTGATCTAACCAAAAAAAACGTGTATTATGGATAATATTTTTCGCGAAAGCCTGCGTGTTAAACAGTTTATAGCACAGCCTGCGTGTTAAACTGTTTAGTCATGCGCTTGTGTTTTAGTGTTGCCCTTGCTCCCAACACTCCGATTAGCACAGTTGGCTACGTTGAAAGAAGTTTAACACGCTACAAGTTATTTTACTTTCTACATCCGTTAATGGAGCAGATCACGGCAAAAATAACAACTAAAGTCTCGAGTAAGGCAATGTGTTATATTCTGTTTTGTCCATGATGACAGTGGCATTGCCCTTGTCGGCTGAGAGGACGACAATATCATCCCTCTTTTTTAATTGAGAACTACTCAACGATGGCAGCTATACAAAAATAAAAAGAGATCCCACCAACAGCCTGGTCACCAAAACGAACAAAATGATCTCTGATTCAACAGCATTAATTGATGAGATCAAACAGTTCTCGTTGAAACCCTCTGCTGCCTGACCACCAAGATTATATGGCCTTCCAAAGATACACAAAGAAGATACACCCCTTCGTCCCATCGTCTCTACTATCATCTCCCCCACCTACAAACTGGCACGTTTTCTTGCTGATATACTGCGACCTTTCACTGGAAAAAACACCTCTGCGGTATTAGATTCTACTCACCTGGTATCGACAATCAAAGGCATTTCCCTGTCCCCAGACGACCTGCTTGTCAGTTTTGATGTGGTGTCCTTGTTCACCAAAGTCCCGGTACCTGACACCATCGCTATCATTGAAGACCTGGTTCATCAAGGACTGCATACTGGTGTACCCCCCTTGGTGAGACATTGCTCAACCAACACATACTTCACCTGGAATGGAACTTTCTACAAGCAAACTGAGGGCACCCCAATGGGCTCCGCCCTATCTCCGGTTGTAGCCAACGTATTCATGGAAAAATTTGAAACTGACCCCATCCAGACTGCCACTCTATGCCCGACCTTATGTAAGAGGTACGTTGATGACACCTTTGTCATCTGGCCACATGGCCAGCCTGCTCTAGACGAATTCCGCGACCACATCAATTCCATACACCCAGCCATCAGATTTACCATGGAGGTCGAAAAAGATGGCAAACTACCCTTTTTGGATGTCTTAATTAAAAGGAGACATGATGGTTCAATGAGCCACTCTGTCTACAGGAAAGCAACCCATACAGATGCTTACTTGAAACCGGATTCCCACCACCATCCATCCCAGAAGAACTCCCTCATCAAGACTCTATACCATAGAGCCCAATGCATTTCCGACCAGGAACACATTACCAGTGAACTCAAGCACGTACACCAGGCTCTCAGGGCTAATGGTTACTCCGACTACACAATCTGCAAAGCCATCACTCCAGTCATGAAGAAGGATCCTCTTGTGGAGCCACTCAAAACCATCACCTTACCCTACATTGCAGGGGTCACTAAAAAGATCTCCAAAATCCTGAATAAACACAAGATCCAGGTCCGATTCAACACAGTACATAAAATCCGTGATCTGGTTCCATCTGTAAAAGATGCTGTTCCAGACATACAGTACCTGGGCGTTTACAAACTAAAGTGCCTCTGTGGTAGTAGCTACATTGGAGAAACCAAACGACATATCTCGGACCGCATCCGCGAACATAAAGCAGACTTGAAACACGGTAGAACGAACTCCTCTGCCGTGGCAGATCACTGTTATAATTCATTGGGCTCACATGACATTGAATTCTCCAAGACGGAGGTTCTTTGCAAACCAACCGGCTACCATGAGAGATTCGTTCATGAGGCCATTCACATATACAAGCACAGAGACAATTTCAACCGAGAAGATGGATTCTGGCTTAATAACCATTGGAAAGATGTTTTAAACCATTTCTGTTCTTAATTAATTGTATTTTACGATGACCTTCAGACCGCAGCTCTTTCGCCAGCATTGACTCTTAATACCTCTCACACCACGGTAAATGGTATGGTTTACAACATGGAGTATAATAGCGCCTCGCAGCTGTCTCTCTCCCCCTCCTCTGTTCCGACCATGGATGAACTCGTCTGTCTGAACGGGGCCCATAGCTATCCGTGTTGCTAAAGTTGAGGGTAAGAATCCACCCATTTTTTCGCCATATAGCATTGTGAAATATAACGACTTATTGTTGGTAGCTTATCTGATTGGAGAATATAGAGTTTATTGATAACATTAAGGTAATTTATATTTTAGTTTTTTATTGGTTCACTATATAGTACTGTGAATAGCTCAGATGTGTAGGCCTTGACTTCAACATAGCCATTTCTGTGACCAGTCACTAGCTAATCACTCAGTTATTTCAATGCTAAATTCGCCTAGTTATTTCAAGGATAAATTATCCTGTTTGATTTGTACTAAGTGCCTCGGTGAATGTGTATGCTCTGACTTTAACATAGCTATTTCTGTGACCAGTTACAAGCTAATCACTCAGCTATTTCAATGCTAAATTCTATGCTAATTCCTTTGTCAAGGGGTGCCTCTGCGGATGTGTATGCTTTAACTTAGCTATTTCAATGCTAAATTCTATGCTAATTCCTTTGTCAAGGGGTGCCTCTGCGGATGTGTATGCTTTAACTTTTAACAAAGCCATTTCTGTGACCAATCACAAGCTAATCACTCAGCCATTTCAATGCTAAATTATATGCTAATTCCTTTGTCAAGGCGCTTTGTTTCCTCTCACACAGCTTAAAGGTCGTGATCTGAACGTGGCTTTTTCACTCCAGTGCTGTCCTACCAGACAGTCTCGTCCCTTCACCTGATGAAGGCCACCTGTGTTGTGGCCGAAACGTCGTGAGAATATTATTGTGTTATTTTATTTTATAAATTTACTATTTTATTCTCATTCTACGTGACTTTAACGAAAGAACCAAAGAAGATGAATCATTGCAGTCACGAAAGCTTTAAATCGGACTCGTCCTTCTAAATAAACTGCCAAATTGCTGCGCGTGGTGCTAACGTTTTTAATAAATAAATACACCGTTTAAAAATAAATAAATTTATACAAACCGACACACCTGATGACGACCGTTTGTGTTATGGTCGAAACGTCGTGAGAATTTTTATTGTTTTATATATATTTTATTGTTTCCCTTCAACGTGACTTTACCGAAAGAACTAAGAATATGAATTACTGCAGTCACGAAAGCTTTAAATCACAAACCCACATCATTAACACGGACCCACATCATTAATAAGAAACTCACATCAAGACGAGGTTACATCTTTACCACTCACCCACAACACTGGACATCTGTGAGAAAGAGCTGTATAGCTCATCTGACTCCAGTATAAATATTCTGATTCTGACATGAACTCACATCATCACGACTCACTCACAACACCTGATATGGTTTATCAAATCTTTCCAATGCTAAGCCAGAATCCATCTTCTCGGTTGAAATTGTCTCTGTGCTTGTATATGTGGATAGCCCTTCACTTGGAATGGAACTTTCTACAAACAAACTGAGGGGATCCCAATGGGCTCCCCCCTATCTCCGGTTATAGCTAACATTTTCATTGAGAAATTTGAGACTGACGCCATCCAGACTGCCACTCTGCGCCCAACCTTATGGAAGAGGTACGTGGATGACACTTTTGTTATCTGACAACATGGCCGGCCTGCTCTAGACCAATTCTTCGACCACATCAATTCCATACACCCAGCCATCAGATTTACCATGGAAGTCGAAAAAGATGGCAAGCTACCTTTTTTGGATGTCCTAATTAAAAAGAGACCTGATGGTTCAATGAGCCACTCTGTCTACAGGAAAGCTACCCATACGGATGCTTATCTGAAACCGGATTCCCACCACCATCCATCACAGAAGAATTCTCTCATCAAGACTCTGTATCATAGAGCCCAATGCATATCCGACCAGGAACACATAGGCAGTGAACTCAAGCACGTACACCAAGCTCTTAAGGCTAATGGTTACTCCGACTATACAATCCGCAAAGCTATCACTCAAACCATGAAGAAGGACCCTCTTGAGGAGCCTTTCAAAACCATCACTTTACCCTACATTGCGGGGATCACAAAAAAGATCTCCAAAATCTTGAATAAACACAAGATCCAGGTCCGTTTCAACACATTACATAAAATCCGTGATCTGGTTCCGTCTGTAAAAGATGTGATTTCGGACATACAATACCCTGGTATCAACAAACTAAGTTGCCTCTGTGGTAGTAGTTACATTGGAGAAACCAAACGCCATGTCTCGGACCGCATTCGTGAACACAAAGCAGACCTTAAACACGGTAGGACCAACACCTCGGCCGTGGCAGATCATTGTTATAATTCAGTAGGCTCACATGACATTGACTTTTCCAAGACAGAGGTTCTTTGTAAGCCATCTGGCTACCATGAGAAATTCGTTCATGAGGCTATCCACATATACAAGCACAGAGACAATTTCAACCGAGAAGATGGATTCTGGCTTAGCAATCATTGGAAAGATTTGATAAACCATTTCAGGTCTTAATTGATTGTTCACGCTTACAGTGGCTTTCAGACGGCATACAATAATTTTTTCGTCTCCCCCCTCCTCTTTTCAGAACATAGATGGACTCGTCCTTCTAAATAAACTGCTAAATCGTTGCGCGTGGTGCTAACGTTTTTTATAAATAAATAAATACACCGTTTAAAAATAAATAAATTTATGCAAACAGACATACCTGATGACGACCGTTTGTGTTATGGTCGAAACGTCGTGAGAATTTTATTGTTTTATATATATTTTATTATTTTATTGTTTCCCTTCAACGTGACTTTACCGAAAGAACTAAGAATATGAATTACTGCAGTCACGAAAGCTTTAAATCACAAACCCACATCATTAACACGGACCCACATCATTAATAAGAAACTCACATCAACGCGAGGTTACATCTTTACCACTCACTCACAACACTGGACATCTGTGAGAAAGAGCTGTATAGCTCATCTGACTCCAGTATAAATATTCTGATTCTGACATGAACTCACATCGTCACGACTCACTCACAACACACCACCACCACTATCAGTAACACCACTAACGCCACCACTCCTCCTGCCAGTACACTACACAGACACACACGTCCTCACCACTCACATCACCACTCACCTACAGTTCCTCACTTCCTCCAGAGAGTCGCTGCTTCTGTCGTCTCGGTGCTTCTCTACCGCCACATGTGAGAAAAAAGATCGGCAGAAGCAAGTGGGGGCGGGGCTCGGTGATCACGCCCTCAGTGACGCAATATCCTGTGAGCCCCTCCCCCCCAGCACCTTCCCCCCCCTCTACGCCCCCTCCCTCACTCACACCGCCAAAGACAAAGCTCCCGCGTATTTAGCCTTAACAGAGCACTACTAACAACAACCCCACCACTAACAACGCCACCACCAATAACAACTCCACCACCAATAACAACCCCACCAACAATAACAACCCCACCACTAATTACAACCCCACCACTAACAACCACACCACCACTAATACACAGTTCTGATCCACTCCTCAGCTGCTCCCCACACGCGATGCTTCTGCTGCTCTCTACTTCCGCTTCCGCCGGTGAACGTGGCGCCAACTTCTGAAGCGGTTCGCTGCCTGGGCCTCCTCTGGGTCGACTCAGCCTGAAGGTGAGAACCTCGCATGGTGTGGACACCTCAGCAGTGGTGGAGGAGAGACAAAGGCGGCCCACAGCCGTAGGCTTCTAAACAGCTGCTGGGCTCACGGCATCGGTTCAAGCAGAGCCCGGCTCTGCTGCTGAGGCACTGAAGGTGGAAAGCGGCCCAGCGTGGCGCTCGAGTTGAGCCATTGCTGCTGATGAGAGGCTGATGGGATCAGTCAAATATACTTTTTCATCTTTGCAAGGAAGGGTTTATTGTGAAGGAGGCGAATCGCGTGCTGGCGGAGGAGGCCTCCACTAGACGCCGCTAATTAGGGTATTTGGTCTACTCTTCCACGCTGATCTCCACGTTTTTGAGCAAGGTGGGCGTACCCCCACTTTACCCCACCACATGCGGGTCGTTAGCTCACTGGACTTGCACTGCAGAGGTGCAGGTTCGATTCTATCGCCCACACACCCACCCACTCACTTGCCCACTCACCAACTCACCCACTAACCCATCTATCCACCCACCCACAGGGACATGTGGAGACACACGGAGACACATGGACACACGGATACATAGAGCCTTGATAAAGTGGTTGTGTAGGTGGTGTTAGAGTATCAGCATCAATGTGGTTGTTGTGGTTATGTTGCTTGTTATGGTTGTGGTGGTTGAGGTGATGTTGGTTGTGGTGGTTTTGGATGTGGTGGCTGCAGTTATAGTTGTGGTTGTATCGCTGGTTGTAGTGGTTCAGGTTTTAGTTGTGGTGTAGGTGGTTATGTTAGTTGTTATGGTCCTTTTGGTTGTCGTAATAATTGCGGTTGTGGGGGGTATATTTTTTGTGGCTATAGTTGTGTACGTGGAGGTTGGGGTTTTCATGGTTATAGTTACAGTTGTGGTTATGTTATTGGTGTTGTTATACTTGGGGTTGTGGGTATAATAGTGATTGTGGTCAAAGTTGTGATGGTTATGTTATGTTTTGTGGTTATAGTTGTGGTGAAGGTGGTTATGTTGGCTTTCATGGTTGTTGTATGTGTAGGGAGCGGTAGAGTAGCGGTTGAACGCCACGCCACGGACCCGAGGAAGTTCGATTCCCGCTCACGGCCAACACCAGTGACGATCATCTGAACCAGTCCAGGGCTTCCGCTACATCGACTCTGCCTGAAATTAGTACCTGTTGTGGTGTGTAATAAACATCGCCACTCGGGAGACAAAGACGGTCGGGTGTAGTGCTATCCACCCACCTGCTTGTGTTCCACACTGCGGGCCTCCATAGGTGCTCGCTAACAGAACTTGCCCCAACAGTCTGTTATAGGCTATAGAATATTTTTTTGTCTTTTGTTGTTGTATGTGTGTTGAACTTCTTTCGAACCATATGTTGCCACCTGTGATAACCGGAGATGCGGTTATAGTTGTAGTGGTTATATTATGGTTGTGGTTATAGTTGTGTCTGGTTTTAGTGCTTAGAGTTGTGGTTATAGATATGGTTATAATTGTGGTTATAGTTGTGGGTGTGGTTATAATTGTAGTTGCTTTTGGTTATAGTTTTGGTTATAGTGGTTATGGTTGTTGGTTATGGTTGTGGCTGTGGTTACATTTGTGGTTACATTTGTGGTTGAATTTGTAGTTCTAGTTGTGGTTGTTGGTTTGTGGTGGTGAGGCTGGTGCAGGTGGTGGGTTGGAGGCCACGTTCCCTGCCCATGCGGTTCCAACAGCGATGGCTCCCTGTGCTATGTGGGTCACGTGAACTTGTCTCCCAGCATGCCTTGAAGTCATGATTATAGGAGCCCTCGCCTCCTCTACGCACTCTCCTCCTATCTCTCCCCTCTCACCTCCACGCACTCTCCTCCTACCTCTCACCTCCTCCCCGTGTCTCCCCCTTTCTCTTTTTCCCAGGTTCTCCCTCCTCTCTCTCCCCGTGTCTCCTTCCTCTATGTCGCCGTGTCTCTCTCCTCTCCCTCCCCGCGTTTCCCTCCTATCTTTCCCCGTGTCTCTTCTCTCTCCCCGCTTTTCCCTCTCCAACCTCCCCCTGTCTCCCTCCTATCTCTCCCCGTGTATCCTTTCTCTCCCCGTGTCTCACTCTTCTATCTCCCCCTGTCTCCCTCTTGCTTCCCGTGTCTCACTCACTCAGCCACCCACTCAGCCACTCACTAAACCACTCAGTCACTCAGCCACTCAATCACCCAGCCACTGACTCACTTAGCCACTCACTCAACCTCTCACTCAACCTCTCACTCACTCAACCACTCACTCAACCACTCACTCACGCAGCCACTCACTCACGCAGCCACTCACTCACCCAGCCACTCATTCACTCAGCCACTCACTCAACCACTCACTCACTCATTCAACCTGTCAATCACGCAACCACTCAGCCACCAACTCAGCCACTCACTCAACCACTCACTCACTCAGCCACTCAAACACTAACTTACTCAGCCACTCACTCAGCCACCCACTCAGCCACTCACTCAACCACTCAGTCACTCAGCCACTCACTCACTCAGCCACTCACTCACTCAGCCTCTCACCAGCCACTCACTCAGCCACTCACTCAACCACTCACGTACTCAAGCTCTCAATCAACCACTCACTCACCCAGCCACTCACTCAGCTGCTTAGTCACTCTGCTACCCACTCACTCAACCACTCACTCATTCAGCCTCTCACTCAGCCACTCACTAACTCAGTCACTCACTCCCTCAACCACTCAATCACTCAGCCACTCTCTCATTCAATCACTCACCTAGCCACCTGCTTATTTGTTTATTTTACCAGGTAAGGCCCATAAGATATATGTCTTTTTCAGACGTAACCTGGCCACATATGATTGCCCAATTAAGTGGCATTTACGTGTCAATTTATATCAGCAACTATAAATGTGGAGTGACAAACAGGAGCTGGACAAAAATTCACACAACGAAGGGGAGAGTGAGAGAAACATGCGAACTCCAAATATACAACAGGCATCAGGGTCAGGATTGTTGTATATATTGTCTTGAAAAATAATAAAAATGAAATGAAAAATGCAAAAGGTGTAATTTTACAAAATTAGGTAATATGTCAATTTATGCAATTACGCTAATTAGGCTCGGCTTTGTTGTCTAGGGGTATTACCAATCGTGATAATTGTCAGTGATGTGTGGGTTCTGGGTCCATATTTGTCGTGTCACTGGGGTTTATAATAGGCTGGTAGGGTGGGTTTATTATGGCCATGTAGGGTGGGGTTATAATGGCTAGGGAGGGTCAGTTCATAATGGCCAGGTAGGGTGGGGTTATAATGGCCAGTGAGAGTGGGGTTATAATGGCCAGGTAGGGTGGGGTAAAATGGCCTTGTCAGGGGTCCACCTCCTCCACCACCAGTTCCACCTCAACCTCCTCCACCTCCCACCTCCTCGCAGGAACCCAGACCCAACAGGTGCCATGGGTTGCCACGCTACGTGCAGGAGGAGGAGCTCACCACTTGAATGTGACGAACAGTGAGCTTATCACTTGAATGTGAGATGAAGTGCGCTCATCACTTGAGTGTGACATGCAGTGAGCTCATCACTTGAATGTGACATGCAGGGAGCTCATCACATGAATGAATGGGACATGCAGTGAGCTCATCACTTGAATGTGACACGCAGTGAGCTCAACACTTGAATGTAACATATAGTTCACTGACCACTTGAATGTGACATGCAGTGCGCTCATCATTTGAATGTGACATGCAGTGAGTTCGCCACTTGAATGTGACATGCAGTGAGCTCACCACTTGAATGTGACATGCAGTGAGCTCAACACTTGAATGTGACATGTAGTGCACTGACCACTTGAACGTCATGCAGTGCGCTCATCACTTGAATGTGACATGCAGTGAGCTGAACACTTGAAATGTGACATGCAGTGAGCTCATCACTTGAAAGTGACATGCAATGAGCTCACCACTTGAAAGTGACATGCAGTGCGCTCATCACTTGAATGTGGCATGCAGTGAGCTCGCCACTTGAATGTGACATGCAGTGAGCTCGCCACTTTAATGACATGCAGTGTGCTCATCACTTAAATGTGATATGCAGTGCGCTCATCACTTGAATGGGACATGCAGTGTGCTCATCACTTGAATGTGACATGCAGTGAACTCACCACTTCAACGTGACATGCAGTGCGCTCGTTACGTGAATATGACATGCAGTGAGCTCGCCACTTCAATGTGACATGCAGTGAGCTCATCACTTGGACGTGACATGCAGTGTACTCATCACTTGAAAGTGACATGAATTGAGCTCATCACTTGAACATTACATGACATTTTCTACATCACACGACTATACTGACTATATATGATGGGGTATAGTCGTGTGATGTAGAAAAAAGTTTAGTTGGAGGCATATATTTTTTGTGACGTAAAATTGTAATGTATAATGACTTTTTGTTAGTAGTAGGGTAGTTGCAGTTGCTTAGCTTCAATATACTAAATTCCTCTGCTGATATGTAACCTCAGCTTATTGGAGAGTATATTGAGTATATTGGTTATATTGATGTAGTTTATATTTTAGTTTTTTTTTTTTATCAGTTTACTACATGGTGGTCATTATATAGTGTAGTGTATACCCAGTTACTTAATGTTAACAGCTCAGATTATTGGAGAGTATATTTGTACATTGATTATATTGATGTAGTTTATATTTATTTTTTTCACATCGGTTTATTGCATGGTAGTAGGGTATGTGTAGTTCTTTAGAAACTCCCTTTTTTATTTTCCACATAATGCACTAGCTTGATACGCGGTGGTTTGGGCTGTTGCAGTTCTTTATTATTAAAATTTTATCTCCCTTTATTATTGCCAATCCTACATGATACACTAACATAATATGACTTTTAGACCCCCCACCTGCCTACACATTCCACAAGGAGTAACTAATCCCATATCTGCATTTGTCATAAACATGCTAAATTCCTCTGTTATGTAAACTTCTTTATCAAGACGCTCTCCTCCTCCCACCCAATTTAAAATACGCTGCCAAGCTTAGCAGTGTTCGTTAGGACGCTGTCTTTCCGACAGCTCTGTTTCTTCACCTGAGGACGGCTGCTTGCGTTGTGGCCTAAACGTGAGAATTTTATTATATTATGTTGGATTTTTATTATTTTATTTTTTCCCTTCTACGTGCCTTTACTGAAAGAACCAACAATATGGTGCATACCTACTTTTGGTGGGACCTGCTTCCCCTAGAGCAGTGCATACTGACTGTGGTAATACCTGCTATCACTACAGCATTGCATGCTGACTGGTGGTACTCTGCTATGACTACAGCATTGCATACTAACTGTGGTGGTATCCTGCTATGACTACAGCATTGCATGCTGACTGTGGTGGTATCCTGCTATGACTACAGCATTGTATGCTGACTGTGGTGGTATCCTGCTATGACTACAGCATTGCATACTGACTGCAGTGGTATCCTGCTATGACTTCAGCATTGCATGTTGACTGTGGTGGTATCCTGCTATGACTACAGCATTGCATACTGACTGCAGTGGTTTCCTGCTATAACTTCAGCATTGCATACTGACTGCGGTGGTATCCTGCTATGACTACAGCATTGCATGCTGACTGTGGTGGTATCCTGCTATGACTACAGCATTGTATGCTGACTGTGGTTGTATCCTGCTATGACTACAGCATTGCATGCTGACTGTGGTGGTATCCTGCTATGACTATAGCAGTGCATGCTGACTATGGTGGTATCCTGCTATGACTACAGCATTGCATACTGACTGTGGTGGTATTCTGCTATGACTACAGCATTGCATACTGACTGTGGTGGTATCCGGCTATGACTACAGCATTGCATGCTAACTGGCAGTATCCTGCTATGACTACAGCATTGTGATGCTGACTGTGGTGGTATCCTGCTATGACAACAGCATTGCATGCTGACTGTGGTGGTATCCTGCTATGACTACAGCATTGCTTGCTGACTGTGGTGGTATCCTGCTATGACTACAGCATTGCATGCTGACTGTAGTCGTTTCCTGCTATGACTCAATCATTGCATGCTGACTGTGGTGGTTTCCTGCTATGACTACAGCATTGTATGCTGACTGTGGTGGTATCCTGCTATGACTACAGCATTGCATGCTGAATGTGGTGGTATCCTGCTATGACTACAGCATTGCATACTGACGGTGGTGGTATCCTGCTATGACTACAGCATTGAATGCTGACTGTGGCAGTATCCTGCTATGACTTCAGCATTGCATACTGACTGCGGTGGTATCCTGCTATGACTACAGCATTGCATGCTGACTGCCGTTGTATCCTGCTATGACTTCAGCATTGCATGCTGACTGTGGTTGTATCCTGCTATGACTATAGCAGTGCATGCTGACTATGGTGATATCCTGCTATGACTACAGCATTGCATACTGACTGTGGTGGTATCCTGCTGTGATTACAGCATTGCATCCTGACTGTGGTAGTATCCTGCTATGACTACAGCATTGCATGCTGACTGGTGGTGTCCTGCTATGACTACAGCATTGCATACTGACTGTGGTGGTATCCTGCTATGACTACAGCATTGCATACTGACAGTGGTGGTATCCTGCTATGACTACAGCATTGCATACTGACTGCGGTGGTCTCCTGCTATGACTACAGCATTGCATGCTGACTGGTGGTTTCCTGCTATGACTACAGTATTGCATGATGACGGTGGTGGTATCCTGCTATGATTACAGCAGTGCATACTTACTGTGGTACCTGCTATGATTACAGCAGTGCATACTGACTGGTGGTACCTGCTATGATTACAGCAGTGGAAACTGCTGTTGTGGTACCTGCTATGATTACAGCAGTGCATACTGACTGTGGTGGGACCTGCTATGATGACAGCATTGCATACTGACTGTGGTGGTATCCTGCTATGACTACAGCATTGCATGCTGACTGTGGTTGTATCCTGCTATGACTACAGCATTGTATGCTGACTGTGGTGGTATCCTGCTATGACTACAGCATTGCATGCTGACTGTGGATGTATCCTGCTAAGACTACAGCATTGCATGCTGACTGTGGTGGTATCCTGCTATGACTACAGCATTGCATGCTGACTGTGGTTGTATCCTGCTATGACTATAGCTGTGCATGCTCACTGTGGTGGTATCCTGCTATGACTACAGCATTGCATACTGACTGCAGTGGTATCCTTCTATAACTTCAGCATTGCATACTGACTGCGGTGGTATCCAGCTATGACTACAGCATTGCATGCTGACTGTAGTTGTATCCTGCTATGACTACAGCATTGCATGCTGACTGTGGTGGTATCCTGTTATGACTATAGCAGTGCATGCTGACTATGGTGGTATCCTGCTATGACTACAGCATTGCGATGCTGACTGTGGTGGTATCCTGCTATGATTTCAGCATTGCATGCTGACTGTGGTGGTATCCTGCTATGACTACAGCATTGCGTTCTGACTGTGGTGGTAACCTGCTATGACTACAGCATTGCTTGCTGACTGTGGTGGTATCCTGCTATGACTACAGCATTGCATGCTGACTGTAGTCGTTTCCTGCTATGACTCAATCATTGCATGCTGACTGTGGTGGTTTCCTGCTATGACTACAGCATTGTATGCTGACTGTGGTGGTATCCTGCTATGACTACAGCATTGCATGCTGAATGTGGTGGTATCCTGCTATGACTACAGCATTGCATACTGACGGTGGTGGTATCCTGCTATGACTACAGCATTGAATGCTGACTGTGGCAGTATCCTGCTATGACTTCAGCATTGCATACTGACTGCGGTGGTATCCTGCTATGACTACAGCATTGCATGCTGACTGCCGTTGTATCCTGCTATGACTTCAGCATTGCATGCTGACTGTGGTTGTATCCTGCTATGACTATAGCAGTGCATGCTGACTATGGTGATATCCTGCTATGACTACAGCATTGCATACTGACTGTGGTGGTATCCTGCTGTGATTACAGCATTGCATCCTGACTGTGGTAGTATCCTGCTATGACTACAGCATTGCATGCTGACTGGTGGTGTCCTGCTATGACTACAGCATTGCATACTGACTGTGGTGGTATCCTGCTATGACTACAGCATTGCATACTGACAGTGGTGGTATCCTGCTATGACTACAGCATTGCATACTGACTGCGGTGGTCTCCTGCTATGACTACAGCATTGCATGCTGACTGGTGGTTTCCTGCTATGACTACAGTATTGCATGATGACGGTGGTGGTATCCTGCTATGATTACAGCAGTGCATACTTACTGTGGTACCTGCTATGATTACAGCAGTGCATACTGACTGGTGGTACCTGCTATGATTACAGCAGTGGAAACTGCTGTTGTGGTACCTGCTATGATTACAGCACTGCATATTGTCGTGGTACCTGCTATGATTACAGCAGTGCATACTGACTGTGGTGGGACCTGCTATGATGACAGCATTGCATACTGACTGTGGTGGTATCCTGCTATGACTACAGCATTGCATGCTGACTGTGGTTGTATCCTGCTATGACTACAGCATTGTATGCTGACTGTGGTGGTATCCTGCTATGACTACAGCATTGCATGCTGACTGTGGATGTATCCTGCTAAGACTACAGCATTGCATGCTGACTGTGGTGGTATCCTGCTATGACTACAGCATTGCATGCTGACTGTGGTTGTATCCTGCTATGACTATAGCTGTGCATGCTCACTGTGGTGGTATCCTGCTATGACTACAGCATTGCATACTGACTGCAGTGGTATCCTTCTATAACTTCAGCATTGCATACTGACTGCGGTGGTATCCAGCTATGACTACAGCATTGCATGCTGACTGTAGTTGTATCCTGCTATGACTACAGCATTGCATGCTGACTGTGGTGGTATCCTGTTATGACTATAGCAGTGCATGCTGACTATGGTGGTATCCTGCTATGACTACAGCATTGCGATGCTGACTGTGGTGGTATCCTGCTATGATTACAGCATTGCATGCTGACTGTGGTGGTATCCTGCTATGACTACAGCATTGCGTTCTGACTGTGGTGGTAACCTGCTATGACTACAGCATTGCTTGCTGACTGTGGTGGTATCCTGCTATGACTACAGCATTGCATGCTGACTGTAGTCGTTTCCTGCTATGACTCAATCATTGCATGCTGACTGTGGTGGTTTCCTGCTATGACTACAGCATTGTATGCTGACTGTGGTGGTATCCTGCTATGACTACAGCATTGCATGCTGAATGTGGTGGTATCCTGCTATGACTACAGCATTGCATACTGACGGTGGTGGTATCCTGCTATGACTACAGCATTGAATGCTGACTGTGGCAGTATCCTGCTATGACTTCAGCATTGCATACTGACTGCGGTGGTATCCTGCTATGACTACAGCATTGCATGCTGACTGCCGTTGTGTCCTGCTATGACTACAGCATTGCATACTGACTGTGGTGGTATCCTGCTATGACTACAGCATTGCATACTGACAGTGGTGGTATCCTGCTATGACTACAGCATTGCATACTGACTGCGGTGGTCTCCTGCTATGACTACAGCATTGCATGCTGACTGCCGTTGTATCCTGCTATGACTTCAGCATTGCATGCTGACTGTGGTTGTATCCTGCTATGACTATAGCAGTGCATGCTGACTATGGTGATATCCTGCTATGACTACAGCATTGCATACTGACTGTGGTGGTATCCTGCTGTGATTACAGCATTGCATCCTGACTGTGGTAGTATCCTGCTATGACTACAGCATTGCATGCTGACTGGTGGTGTCCTGCTATGACTACAGCATTGCATACTGACTGTGGTGGTATCCTGCTATGACTACAGCATTGCATACTGACAGTGGTGGTATCCTGCTATGACTACAGCATTGCATACTGACTGCGGTGGTCTCCTGCTATGACTACAGCATTGCATGCTGACTGGTGGTTTCCTGCTATGACTACAGTATTGCATGCTGACGGTGGTGGTATCCTGCTATGATTACAGCAGTGCATACTTACTGTGGTACCTGCTATGATTACAGCAGTGCATACTGACTGGTGGTACCTGCTATGATTACAGCAGTGGAAACTGCTGTTGTGGTACCTGCTATGATTACAGCACTGCATATTGTCGTGGTACCTGCTATGATTACAGCAGTGCATACTGACTGTGGTGGGACCTGCTATGATGACAGCATTGCATACTGACTGTGGTGGTATCCTGCTATGACTACAGCATTGCATGCTGACTGTGGTTGTATCCTGCTATGACTACAGCATTGCATACTGACGGTAGTGGTATCCTGCTATGACTACAGCATTGCATACTGACTGCGGTGGTATCCTGCTATGACTACAGCATTGCATGCTGACTGCCGTTGTATCCTGCTATGACTTCAGCATTGCATGCTGACTGTGGTTGTATCCTGCTATGACTATAGCAGTGCATGCTGACTATGGTGATATCCTGCTATGACTACAGCATTGCATACTGACAGTGGTGGTATCCTGCTATGACTACAGCATTGCATACTGACTGCGGTGGTCTCCTGCTATGACTACAGCATTGCATGCTGACTGGTGGTGTCCTGCTATGACTACAGCATTGCATACTGACTGTGGTGGTATCCTGCTATGACTACAGCATTGCATACTGACAGTGGTGGTATCCTGCTATGACTACAGCATTGCATACTGACTGCGGTGGTCTCCTGCTATGACTACAGCATTGCATGCTGACTGCCGTTGTATCCTGCTATGACTTCAGCATTGCATGCTGACTGTGGTTGTATCCTGCTATGACTATAGCAGTGCATGCTGACTATGGTGATATCCTGCTATGACTACAGCATTGCATACTGACTGTGGTGGTATCCTGCTGTGATTACAGCATTGCATCCTGACTGTGGTAGTATCCTGCTATGACTACAGCATTGCATGCTGACTGGTGGTGTTCTGCTATGACTACAGCATTGCTTACTGACTGTGGTGGTATCCTGCTATGACTACAGCATTGCATACTGACAGTGGTGGTATCCTGCTATGACTACAGCATTGCATACTGACTGCGGTGGTCTCCTGCTATGACTACAGCATTGCATGCTGACTGGTGGTTTCCTGCTATGACTACAGTATTGCATGCTGACGGTGGTGGTATCCTGCTATGACTACAGCAGTGCATACTTACTGTGGTACCTGCTATGATTACAGCAGTGCATACTGACTGGTGGTACCTGCTATGATTACAGCAGTGGAAACTGCTGTTGTGGTACCTGCTATGATTACAGCACTGCATATTGTCGTGGTACCTGCTATGATTACAGCAGTGCATACTGACTGTGGTGGGACCTGCTATGATGACAGCATTGCATACTGACTGTGGTGGTATCCTGCTATGACTACAGCATTGCATGCTGACTGTGGTTGTATCCTGCTTTGACTACAGCATTGCATGCTGACTGTGGTGGTATCCTGCTATGACTACAGCATTGCATGCTGACTGTGGTGGTATCCTGCTATGACTACAGCATTGCATACTGACTGCGGTGGTATCCTGCTATGACTACAGCATTGCATGATGACTTTGGTTGTATCCTGCTATGACTACAGCATTGCTTGCTGACTGTGGTTGTATCCTGCTATGACTATAGCAGTGCATGCTCACTGTGGTGGTATCCTGCTGTGACTACAGCATTGCATGCTGACTGTGGTGGTATCCTGCTATGACTACAGCATTGCATGCTGACTGTGGTGGTATCCTGCTATGACTACAGCATTGCATGCTGACTGTGGTGGTATCCTGCTATGACTACAGCATTGCTTGCTGACTGTGGTGGTATCCTCCTATGACTACAGCATTGCATGCTGACTGTGGTCGTTTCCTGCTATGACTCAAGCATTGCATGCTGACTTTGGTGGTATCCTGCTATGACTACAGCATTGTATGCTGACTGTGGTGGTATCCTGCTATGACTACAGCATTGCATGCTGACTGTGGTCGTTTCCTGCTATGACTCAAGCATTGCATGCTGACTTTGGTGGTATCCTGCTATGACTACAGCATTGTATGCTGACTGTGGTGGTATCCTGCTATGACTACAACATTGCATACTGACGGTGGTGGTATCCTGCTATGACTACAGCATTGCATGCTGACTGTGGTGGTATCCTGCTATGACTTCAGCATTGCATACTGACTGCGGTGGTATCCTGCTATGACTACAGCATTGCATGATGACTGCCGTTGTATCCTGCTATGACTTCAGCATTGCATGCTGACTGTGGTTGTATCCTGCTATGACTATAGCAGTGCATGCTGACTATGGTAATATCCTGCTATGACTACAGCATTGCATCCTGACTGGTGTTATCCTGCTATGACTACAGCATTGCATGCTGACTGGTGGTGTCCTGCTATGACTACAGCATTGCATCCTGACTGTGGTGGTATCCTGCTATGACTACAGCATTGCATACTGACAGTGGTGGTATCCTGCTATAACTACAGCATTGCATACTGACTGTGGTGGTCTCCTGCTATGACTACAGCATTGGATGCTGACTGGTGGTTTCCTGCTATGACTACAGTATTGCATGCTGACGGTGGTGGTATCCTGCTATGATTACAGCAGTGCATACTGACTGTGGTACCTGCTATGATTACACCAGTGCATACTGACTGTGGTGGGACCTGCTATGATGACAGCATTGCATACTGACTGTGGTGGTATCCTGCTATGACTACAGCATTGTATGCTGACTGTGGTGGTATCCTGCTATGACTACAGCATTGCTTGCTGACTGTGGTGGTATCCTGCTATGACTACAACATTGCATGCTGACTGTGGTGGTATCCTGCTATGACTATAGCATTGCATGCTGACTGTGGTTGTATCCTGCTATGACTATATGAGTGCATGCTGACTATGGTGGTATCCTGCTATGACAACAGCCTTGCATACTGACTGTGGTGGTATTCTGCTATGACTACAGCATTGCATGCTGACTGGTGGTATCCTGCTATGACTACAGCATTGTGATGCTGACTGTGGTTGTATCCTGCTATGACTACAGCATTGCATGCTGACTGTGGTGGTATCGTGCTATGACTACAGCATTGCTTGCTGACTGGTGGTATCCTGCTATGACTACAGCATTGCATGCTCACTGTGGTGGTATCCTGCTATGACTACAGCATTGCATACTGACTGCAGTGGTATCCTTCTATAACTTCAGCATTGCATACTGACTGCGGTGGTATCCTGCTATGACTACAGCATTGCATGCTGACTGTAGTTGTATCCTGCTATGACTACAGCATTGCATGCTGACTGTGGTGGTAACCTGCTATGACTATAGCAGTGCATGCTGACTATGGTGGTATCCTGCTATGACTACAGCATTGTGATGCTGACTGTGGTGATATCCTGCTATGACTACAGCATTGCATGCTGACTGTGGTGGTATCCTGCTATGACTACAGCATTGCGTGCTGACTGTGGTGGTATCCTGCTATGACTACAGCATTGCATGCTGACTGTGGTCGTTTCCTGCTATGACTCAAGCATTGCATGCTGACTGTGGTGGTATCCTGCTATGACTACAGCATTGTATGCTGACTGTGGTGGTATCCTGCTATGACTACAGCATTGCATGCTGACTGTGGTGGTATCCTGCTATGACTACAGCATTGCATACTGCCGGTGGTGGTATCCTGCTATGACTACAGCATCGCATGCTGACTGTGGTGGTATCCTGCTATGACTACAGCATTGCATACTGACGGTAGTGGTATCCTGCT
This sequence comes from Petromyzon marinus, assembly GCF_048934315.1. Classification (NCBI taxonomy): domain Eukaryota; kingdom Metazoa; phylum Chordata; class Hyperoartia; order Petromyzontiformes; family Petromyzontidae; genus Petromyzon; species Petromyzon marinus. The sequence continues at coordinate 51,940 of NW_027423309.1, read as the reverse complement.
ATAACTACAGCATTGCATACTGACTGCGGTGGTATCCTGCTATGACTACAGCATTGCATGCTGACTGCCGTTGTATACTGCTATGACTTCAGCATTGCATGCTGACTGTGGTTGTATCCTGCTATGACTATAGCAGTGCATGGGGACTATGGTGATATCCTGCTATGACTACAGCATTGCATACTGACTGTGGTGGTATCCGGCTATGATTACAGCATTGCATCCTGACTGTGGTGGTATCCTGCTTTGACTACAGCATTGCATGCTGACTGGTGGTGTCCTGCTATGACTACAGCATTGCATACTGACTGTGGTGGTATCCTGCTATGACTACAGCATTGCATACTGACAGTGGTGGTATCCTGCTATGACTACAGCATTGCATACTGACTGTGGTGGTCTCCTGCTATGACTACAGCATTGCATGCTGACTGGTGGTTTCCTGCTATGACTACAGTATTGCATGCTGACGGTGGTGGTATCCTGCTATGATTACAGCAGTGCATACTTACTGTGGTACCTGCTATGATTACAGCAGTGCATACTGACTGGTGGTACCTGCTATGATTACAGCAGTGGAAACTGCTGTTGTGGTACCTGCTATGATTACAGCAGTGCATATTGTCGTGGTACCTGCTATGATTACAGCAGTGCATACTGACTGTGAGAGGACCTGCTATGATGACAGCATTGCATACTGACTGTGGTGGTATCCTGCTATGACTACAGCATTGCATGCTGACTGTGGTTGTATCCTGCTTTGACTACAGCATTGCATGCTGACTGGTGGTATCCTGCTATGACTACAGCATTGCATGCTGACTATGGTGGTATCCTGCTATGACTACATCATTGCATACTGACTGCGGTGGTATCCTGCTATGACTACAGCATTGCATGATGACTGTGGTTGTATCCTGCTATGACTACAGCATTGCATGCTGACTGTGGTTGTATCCTGCTATGACTATAGCAGTGTATGCTCACTGTGGTGGTATCCTGCTGTGACTACAGCATTGCATGCTGACTGTGGTGGTATCCTGCTATGACTACAGCATTGCATGCTGACTGTGATGGTATCCTGCAATGACTACAGCATTGCATGCTGACTGTGGTGGTATCCTGCTATGACTACAGCATTGTGATGCTGACTGTGGTTGTATCCTGCTATGACTACAGCATTGCATGCTGACTGTGGTGGTATCGTGCTATGACTACAGCATTGCATACTGACTGCGGTGGTATCCTGCTATGACTACAGCATTGCATGATGACTGTGGTTGTATCCTGCTATGACTACAGCATTGCTTGCTGACTGTGGTTGTATCCTGCTATGACTATAGCAGTGCATGCTCACTGTGGTGGTATCCTGCTGTGACTACAGCATTGCATGCTGACTGTGGTGGTATCCTGCTATGACTACAGCATTGCATGCTGACTGTGGTGGTATCCTGCTATGACTACAGCATTGCATGCTGACTGTGGTGGTATCCTGCTATGACTACAGCATTGCTTGTTGACTGTGGTGGTATCCTGCTATGACTACAGCATTGCATGCTGACTGTGGTCGTTTCCTGCTATGACTCAAGCATTGCATGCTGACTTTGGTGGTATCCTGCTATGACTACAGCATTGTATGCTGACTGTGGTGGTATCCTGCTATGACTACAGCATTGCATGCTGACTGTGGTCGTTTCCTGCTATGACTCAAGCATTGCATGCTGACTTTGGTGGTATCCTGCTATGACTACAGCATTGTATGCTGACTGTGGTGGTATCCTGCTATGACTACAACATTGCATACTGACGGTGGTGGTATCCTGCTATGACTACAGCATTGCATGCTGACTGTGGTGGTATCCTGCTATGACTTCAGCATTGCATACTGACTGCGGTGGTATCCTGCTATGACTACAGCATTGCATGATGACTGCCGTTGTATCCTGCTATGACTTCAGCATTGCATGCTGACTGTGGTTGTATCCTGCTATGACTATAGCAGTGCATGCTGACTATGGTAATATCCTGCTATGACTACAGCATTGCATCCTGACTGGTGTTATCCTGCTATGACTACAGCATTGCATGCTGACTGGTGGTGTCCTGCTATGACTACAGCATTGCATCCTGACTGTGGTGGTATCCTGCTATGACTACAGCATTGCATACTGACAGTGGTGGTATCCTGCTATAACTACAGCATTGCATACTGACTGTGGTGGTCTCCTGCTATGACTACAGCATTGGATGCTGACTGGTGGTTTCCTGCTATGACTACAGTATTGCATGCTGACGGTGGTGGTATCCTGCTATGATTACAGCAGTGCATACTGACTGTGGTACCTGCTATGATTACACCAGTGCATACTGACTGTGGTGGGACCTGCTATGATGACAGCATTGCATACTGACTGTGGTGGTATCCTGCTATGACTACAGCATTGTATGCTGACTGTGGTGGTATCCTGCTATGACTACAGCATTGCTTGCTGACTGTGGTGGTATCCTGCTATGACTACAACATTGCATGCTGACTGTGGTGGTATCCTGCTATGACTATAGCATTGCATGCTGACTGTGGTTGTATCCTGCTATGACTATATGAGTGCATGCTGACTATGGTGGTATCCTGCTATGACAACAGCCTTGCATACTGACTGTGGTGGTATTCTGCTATGACTACAGCATTGCATGCTGACTGGTGGTATCCTGCTATGACTACAGCATTGTGATGCTGACTGTGGTTGTATCCTGCTATGACTACAGCATTGCATGCTGACTGTGGTGGTATCGTGCTATGACTACAGCATTGCTTGCTGACTGGTGGTATCCTGCTATGACTACAGCATTGCATCCTCACTGTGGTGGTATCCTGCTATGACTACAGCATTGCATACTGACTGCAGTGGTATCCTTCTATAACTTCAGCATTGCATACTGACTGCGGTGGTATCCTGCTATGACTACAGCATTGCATGCTGACTGTAGTTGTATCCTGCTATGACTACAGCATTGCATGCTGACTGTGGTGGTAACCTGCTATGACTATAGCAGTGCATGCTGACTATGGTGGTATCCTGCTATGACTACAGCATTGTGATGCTGACTGTGGTGATATCCTGCTATGACTACAGCATTGCATGCTGACTGTGGTGGTATCCTGCTATGACTACAGCATTGCGTGCTGACTGTGGTGGTATCCTGCTATGACTACAGCATTGCATGCTGACTGTGGTCGTTTCCTGCTATGACTCAAGCATTGCATGCTGACTGTGGTGGTATCCTGCTATGACTACAGCATTGTATGCTGACTGTGGTGGTATCCTGCTATGACTACAGCATTGCATGCTGACTGTGGTGGTATCCTGCTATGACTACAGCATTGCATACTGCCGGTGGTGGTATCCTGCTATGACTACAGCATCGCATGCTGACTGTGGTGGTATCCTGCTATGACTACAGCATTGCATACTGACGGTAGTGGTATCCTGCTATAACTACAGCATTGCATACTGACTGCGGTGGTATCCTGCTATGACTACAGCATTGCATGCTGACTGCCGTTGTATACTGCTATGACTTCAGCATTGCATGCTGACTGTGGTTGTATCCTGCTATGACTATAGCAGTGCATGGGGACTATGGTGATATCTTGCTATGACTACAGCATTGCATACTGACTGTGGTGGTATCCGGCTATGATTACAGCATTGCATCCTGACTGTGGTGGTATCCTGCTTTGACTACAGCATTGCATGCTGACTGGTGGTGTCCTGCTATGACTACAGCATTGCATACTGACTGTGGTGGTATCCTGCTATGACTACAGCATTGCATACTGACAGTGGTGGTATCCTGCTATGACTACAGCATTGCATACTGACTGTGGTGGTCTCCTGCTATGACTACAGCATTGCATGCTGACTGGTGGTTTCCTGCTATGACTACAGTATTGCATGCTGACGGTGGTGGTATCCTGCTATGATTACAGCAGTGCATACTTACTGTGGTACCTGCTATGATTACAGCAGTGCATACTGACTGGTGGTACCTGCTATGATTACAGCAGTGGAAACTGCTGTTGTGGTACCTGCTATGATTACAGCAGTGCATATTGTCGTGGTACCTGCTATGATTACAGCAGTGCATACTGACTGTGAGAGGACCTGCTATGATGACAGCATTGCATACTGACTGTGGTGGTATCCTGCTATGATTACAGCATTGCATGCTGACTGTGGTTGTATCCTGCTTTGACTACAGCATTGCATGCTGACTGGTGGTATCCTGCTATGACTACAGCATTGCATGCTGACTGTGGTGGTATCCTGCTATGACTACATCATTGCATACTGACTGCGGTGGTATCCTGCTATGACTACAGCATTGCATGATGACTGTGGTTGTATCCTGCTATGACTACAGCATTGCATGCTGACTGTGGTTGTATCCTGCTATGACTATAGCAGTGTATGCTCACTGTGGTGGTATCCTGCTGTGACTACAGCATTGCATGCTGACTGTGGTGGTATCCTGCTATGACTACAGCATTGCATGCTGACTGTGATGGTATCCTGCAATGACTACAGCATTGCATGCTGACTGTGGTGGTATCCTGCTATGACTACAGCATTGTGATGCTGACTGTGGTTGTATCCTGCTATGACTACAGCATTGCATGCTGACTGTGGTGGTATCGTGCTATGACTACAGCATTGTATGCTGACTGTGGTGGTATCCTGCTATGACTACAGCATTGCATGCTGACTGTGGTGGTATCCTGCTATGACTACAGCATTGCATACTGACTGCAGTGGTATCCTTCTATAACTTCAGCATTGCATACTGACTGCTGTGGTATCCTGCTATGACTACAGCATTGCATGCTGACTGTGGTGGTATCCTCCTATGACTATAGCAGTGCATGCTGACTATGGTGGTATCCTGCTATGACTACAGCATTGTGATACTGACTGTGGTGGTATCCTGCTATGACTACAGCATTGCATGCTGACTGTGGTGGTATCCTGCTATGACTACAGCATTGCGTGCTGACTGTGGTGGTATCCTGCTATGACTACAGCATTGCATGCTGACTGTGGTCGTTTCCTGCTATGACTCAAGCATTGCATGCTGACTGTGGTGGTATCCTGCTATGACTACAGCATTGTATGCTGACTGTGGTGGTATCCTGCTATGACTACAGCATTGCATGCTGACTGTGGTGGTATCCTGCTATGACTACAGCATTGCATACTGACGGTAGTGGTATCCTGCTATGACTACAGCATCGCATGCTGACTGTGGTGGTATCCTGCTATGACTACAGCATTGCATACTGACGGTAGTGGTATCCTGCTATGACTACAGCATTGCATACTGACTGTGGTGGTATCCTGCTATGACTACAGCATTGTGATGCTGACTGTGGTTGTATGCTGCTATGACTACAGCATTGCATGCTGACTGTGGTGGTATCGTGCTATGACTACAGCATTGTATGCTGACTGTGGTGGTATCCTGCTATGACTACAGCATTGCATGCTGACTGTGGTGGTATCCTGCTATGACTACAGCATTGCATACTGACTGCAGTGGTATCCTTCTATAACTTCAGCATTGCATACTGACTGCTGTGGTATCCTGCTATGACTACAGCATTGCATGCTGACTGTAGTTGTATCCTGCTATGACTACAGCATTGTGATACTGACTGTGGTGGTATCCTGCTATGACTACAGCATTGCATGCTGACTGTGGTGGTATCCTGCTATGACTACAGCATTGCGTGCTGACTGTGGTGGTATCCTGCTATGACTACAGCATTACATGCTGACTGTGGTGGTATCCTGCTATGACTACAGCATTGCATGCTGACTGTGGTGGTATCCTGCTATGACTACAGCATTGCATACTGACGGTGGTGGTATCCTGCTATGACTACAGCATCGCATGCTGACTGTGGTGGTATCCTGCTATGACTACAGCATTGCATACTGACGGTAGTGGTATCCTGCTATGACTACAGCATTGCATACTGACTGCGGTGGTATCCTGCTATGACTACAGCATTGCATGCTGTCTGCCGTTGTATCCTGCTTTGACTTCAGCATTGCATGCTGACTGTGGTTGTATCATGCAATGACTATAGCAGTGCATGCTGACTATGGTGATATCCTGCTATGACTACAGCATTGCATACTGACTGTGGTGGTCTCCTGCTATGATTACAGCATTGCATCCTGACTGTGGTGGTATCCTGCTTTGACTACAGCATTGCATACTGACTGGTGGTGTCCTGCTATGACTACAGCATTGCATACTGACTGTGGTGGTATCCTGCTATGACTACAGCATTGCATACTGACAGTGGTGGTATCCTGCTATGACTACAGCATTGCATACTGACTGCGGTGGTCTCCTGCTATGACTACAGCATTGCATGCTGACTGGTGGTTTCCTGCTATGACTACAGTATTGCATGCTGATGGTGGTGGTATGCTGCTATGATTACAGCAGTGCATACTTACTGTGGTACCTGCTATGATTACAGCAGTGCATACTGACTGGTGGTACCTGCTATGATTACAGCAGTGGAAACTGCTGTTGTGGTACCTGCTATGATTACAGCAGTGCATATTGTCGTGGTACCTGCTATGATTACAGCAGTGCATACTGACTGTGGTGGGACCTGCTATGATGACAGCATTGCATACTGACTGTGGTGGTATCCTGCTATGACTACAGCATTACATGCTGACTGTGGTTGTATCCTGCTTTGACTACAGCATTGCATGCTGACTGTGGTGGTATCCTGCTATGACTACAGCATTGCATGCTGACTGTGGTGGTATCCTGCTATGACTACAGCATTGCATACTGACTGCGGTGGTATCCTGCTATGACTACAGCATTGCATGATGACTGTGGTTGTATCCTGCTATGACTACAGCATTGCATGCTGACTGTGGTTGTATCCTGCTATGACTATAGCAGTGCATGCTCACTGTGGTGGTATCCTGCTATGACTACAGCATTGCATGCTGACTGTGGTGGTATCCTGCAATGACTACAGCATTGCATGCTGACTGTGGTGGTATCCTGCTATGACTACAGCATTGCTTGCTGACTGTGGTGGTATCCTGCTATGACTACAGCATTGCATGCTGACTGAGGTCATTTTCTGCTATGACTCAAGCATTGCATGCTGACTTTGGTGGTATCCTGCTATGACTACAGCATTGTATGCTGACTGTGGTGGTATCCTGCTTTGACTACAGCATTACATGCTGACTGTGGTGGTATCCTGCTATGACTACAGCATTGCATGCTGACTGTGGTGGTATCCTGCTATGACTACAGCATTGCATACTGACGGTGGTGGTATCCTGCTATGACTACAGCATTGCATGCTGACTGTGGTGGTATCCTGCTATGACTTCAGCATTGCATACTGACTGCGGTGGTATCCTGCTATGACTACAGCATTGCATGCTGACTGCCGTTGTATCCTGCTATGACTTCAGCATTGCATGCTGACTGTGGTTGTATCCTGCTATGACTATAGCAGTGCATGCTGACTATGGTAATATCCTGCTATGACTACAGCATTGCATCCTGACTGGTGTTATCCTGCTATGACTACAGCATTGCATGCTGACTGGTGGTGTCCTGCTATGACTACAGCATTGCATACTGACTGTGGTGGTATCCTGCTATGACTACAGCATTGCATACTGACAGTGGTGGTATCCTGCTATGACTACAGCATTGCATACTGACTGCGGTGGTCTCCTGCTATGACTACAGCATTGGATGCTGACTGGTGGTTTCCTGCTATGACTACAGTATTGCATGCTGACGGTGGTGGTATCCTGCTATGATTACAGCAGTGCATACTGACTGTGGTACCTGCTATGATTACAGCAGTGCATACTGACTGGTGGTACCTGCTATGATTACAGCAGTGCATATTGTTGTGGTACCTGCTATGATTACACCAGTGCATACTGACTGTGGTGGGACCTGCTATGATGACAGCATTGCATACTGACTGTGGTGGTATCCTGCTATGACTACAGCATTGCATTCTGACTGTGGTGGTATCCTGCTATGATTACAGCAGTGCATACTGACTGTGGTACCTGCTATGATTACATCAGTGCATACTGACTGGTGGTACCTGCTATGATTACAGCAGTGTATATTGTTGTGGTACCTGCTATGATTACACCAGTGCATACTGACTGTGGTGGGACCTGCTATGATGACAGCATTGCATACTGACTGTGGTGGTATCCTGCTATGACTACAGCATTGCATTCTGACTGTGGTGGTATCCTGCTATGACTACAGCATTGCTTGCTGACTGTGGTGGTATCCTGCTATGAGTACAACATTGCATGCTGACTGTGGTGGTATTCTGCTATGACTACAGCATTGCATGCTGACTGTGGTTGTATCCTGCTATGACTATAGCAGTGCATGCTGACTATGGTGGTATCCTGCTATGACTACAGCATTGCATACTGACTGTGGTGGTATTCTGCTATGACTACAGCATTGCATACTGACTGTGGTGGTATCCGGCTATGACTACAGCATTGCATGCTGACTGGTGGTATCCTGCTATGACTACAGCATTGTGATGCTGACTGTGGTTGTATCCTGCTATGACTACAGCATTGCATGCTGACTGTGGTGGTATCCTGCTATGACTACACCATTGCATGCTGACTGTGGTCGTATCCTGCTATGACTACAGCATTGCATACTGACTGTAGTGGTATCCTGCTATGACTACAGCATTGCATGCTGACTGTTGTGGTATCCTGCTATGACTACAGCATTGCATACTGACTGCAGTGGTATCCTGCTATGACTTCAGCATTGCATACTGACTGCGGTGGTATCCTGCTATGACTACACCATTGCATTGCTCGGGGCTGGTGCAGGAAGTGGAATCCCCGTCATGATTGTTCAAGACCATTGTCATCGCCATCTCGTCGTCACCACCATGTCCTCGTTGTCATCTCCGTCTTCACCATCCCGGGGTGCGGACATTATTTCCCCCTCTATCAGCCCATGGGGGGCTTCCATTTTATGGGAGTCTGCGATTTTGCATTGATTTCCGCAAGCAGAACACATTTTCTGTGGCGGACGCATATCCACTCCCTTGGATGGATGACTCCTTGGATGCTTTGTTGTGTACACGGTTCTTTTTAACCCTCGATTTGTTGTCTGGATTTTGGCACTTGCCTTTGGATGAAGAATCCAAGCCTAAAACCATGTGACTTTACCGAAAAAACTAAGAATATACCCCAAGGATTGTTCCAAGTTAATTGCCTCCCTATGGGGCTGCATTCGGCTTCTGCCACATTCCAGCAGCTTATGGAAATGGTCTTGGCAGGTCTTCAATGGGACTTGTGCCTCATTTACCTGGACGATGGCATTGTATTCGGGGACACATTTCAGGAGCATATTCTTGGTTCTTTTGGTAAAATCACGTAGATAGAAAAATATAAATAAGAAAATTTTAATACATTTTTTTAAAAAATAATAAAAATAATGATGAATTAAATATTATGAAAGCAAAAAAACACAATGAAAATAAAAAATAAAAATAGTAAAATAAAATTATAAATAAATAAAAAAGAATAAATACAAAAAACCTAAGACGTTTCGATCACAATACAAGTGTTCTTCATCAGGCGGAGAGAAAAGAGGCGGCAAGCCTCCAAATGTATAAGGGTTCCAAAGTGAGTGGGCGGGGGACGAGAGCTGCGCAAGCAACACGCTAATGCAGGAGCTTGTGCAGCGCAACCAGCATGGGCGGGGTAGCCAGTCAGCCAGCGGTAATGTAGGAGCAGACAATGGGGGGGAGGAAGGGGGCAGAGATAGGGGGAGAGGATGGTGGAGGGGGGGGGTCAGAAATAGGGGGGGAGCAGGGGGTAGAGATGGGGGGGGCATTTCAACTCGCTCCACACATCCACACTACTGACGGTAAAGGTTGACAAGAAAACACAAGTCATGACCCAAAGTGGTTGATGACATCTTTCCAATGATTGCTGGGTTTAAAACCGTCGTCTCGGTTGAAATTGTGACTGTGTCTGTATATATGGATGGCTTCGTGAACGAATCTTTGTTGATAGTCAGTCGGCTTGGAAAGTACCATTGTCTTAGAGAAATCAATTTCATGTGAGCCAGCTGCATTAAAGTAATGATCAGCCACGACAGAAGTATTGGTCCTGTCGTGTTTGAGATCTGCCTTATGTTCAAGAACACGGTCAGAGACATGTTGCTTAGTTTCCCCAATGTAACTGCTGCTACAAATACAGCTTAGTTTGTAGACGTCGGGATATTGCATGTCAGGAATTTTGTCCTTCACAGATGGGATCAGGTCACAAATTTTATGCACTGTGTTAAATCGAACCTGGATCTTGTGTTTGTTCATTATTTTGGAAATATTTTTGGTTACCCCTGCTATGTATGGCAAGGTGATGGTTTTGATTGGATCCTCAGATGGCTCCTTCACGGTTGGGGTGATGGCTTTGTGGATAGTGTAGTCAGAATATCCATTTGCCTTGAGAGCTTGGTGTACGTGCTTGAGTTCACTGGTCAGGTGTTCATGGTCGGGGATACATTGAGCTCTATGGTGTAGCGTTTTGATGAGGGCATTTTTCTGGGATGGATGGTGGTGGGAATCAGGTTTACTTTCGTGTAGACAGAGTGGCTCATTGAGCCATCTGGTCTCATGCCATCTTTTTCTATCTCCATAGTGAATTTGTTTGCTGGGTGTATGGAATTGATGTGGTTGAGGAATTATTTCAGAGCTGGTCGGCCATGTGGCCAGATGACAAACGTGTCATCCACGTACGTCTTCCACAAAGACGGGCGTAGAGTGGATGCCTGGATGGCGTCCGTCTAAAATTTTTCCATTCAAATGTTGGCCACAACCGGAGATGAGGGAGAACCCATTGGGGTGCCTTCAGTTTGTTTGTAGAATGGTCCATTCCAAGTGAAGACTGTATTGGTGAGGCAGTGTCTCACCAGGGCTGTTACATCAGCATTCAGTCCTTGTTGGACCAAATCTTCAATTATTGCAATGGTATCGGGCACAGGAACTTTGGTGAACAAAGAAACTACATTGAAACTAACGAGCAAATCACCTGGGGACAGTGAAACCAGGTGAGCTGAGTTAAGAATAGAAGAGGTGGTCTTGCCAGTGAATGGCTGCAAGGTCTCCGACAGATATCGGGCCAGTTTGTAGGTGCGTGAGTCAATGGTGGAGACGATGAGACGAAGGGGTATACCTTCTTCATGGATTTTTAGTAAGCCATATTTTAATTTGTAATTTACATTTAATTTTACAATTTTAACTTTTTATTTTTATTGTTTTTTTCTTTCTTTTATTATTATTATTATTTTTATTTCTTTTTGTTTCTATATACGTGATTTTACCGAAAGAACCAAGAATATGAATTCCTGCAGTCACGAACGTTTTAAGTCAAAGTTTCAGGAGCATTTATAAGCATCTGCGGTTCGTGTTTGTCTCAGAGTCCGTAAAACTTTGCTAATGCTGAAGCGTGACTTCTATTGGCCCGGTATGATGGATCATGTATACTACATGGTGAAATGTTGTACTGACTGCACACGCCACAAGCCACTATCACAAATATCATGGTGTCTCAAATTAACGAGCTAGTCAAATTAGATGTTCTCGGGCCATTCCCACTACTCAGAGGGGAAAACATTTCTCCTGGTCGGGGTGGAATATCTTTCCCGGTGGCCGATGGCATGGCCTCTGCCAGACCATTCGGCCACATCCATTGCGGACAAATTTCTGCACGTCTACGTAATGGATAAAGGAGCTCCTGAACAACTTATTACAGATCAGGGGTGGAATTTTTCTTCTAAATTGTTATGGGAGGTGTGTGACTCACTGGGTACAAGAAAAATTAGAACTTCGCTCTACCATCCTCAGACGGATGGGATGGTGGAACGCTTGCACAGGACTCTTATGTCCATGTTGTGCCAAAGAGTTAATGAGGTGCAGTTGGACTGGAATTTGCACATCCCCGGTGTCCTGGCTGCATATAGATTGGCCCATCATGCTTTAACAGGATTCTCCCCGTTTAATATCATGTACAGGAGGGAGAGTGATCCCCCCATGGAAGCACAGTTGGGCATGGACTTGGGTAAAAAGAGGGCCGTCATGCCCATGCCCATGCAGGTCATGCTTAGGCGTTTGAAGGAGGCGCGGGAGGCGTCTCAGGAAAATTCGGCCAAACGGCAGCATGCAAATGAGAAGCTCGTGGGGCAACGGGAGTCCGGGGCCCCATGGACAACTGGGGACAAGGCGTCGTTGCATTGTCCCCAGGTGTCCCTGGGTATGTCCCCTAAATTATACTGGCCGTTGCAGGGCCCTGTTGAGGTGATAAAGGTCAAGAGGCCGCAGTTTGTGTATATACAGGTCGGTTGCCATCGCTATTTTGTGCACCCGTCACGGTTAAAACCCTATGTTCCACCCTATTAGATAGTTCATCTCCATCTCCAGAGCGGCGGGCGTCGGATGTGTCCGACGAGTCGGGGCGACTGAGCCCAGAAGCTGAAGTCCAGGGATCCCCCGGCAGCGCTTCCGTGTGAAGGACCGTGCATGGAAGCCCAGTTGCCATCTTCTTCTCCCAGGGAGGAGCCGCACCCTTTAGGCCATTTGTGATGTTCCAGTGGTTCCCAGCGCGCAAGTTCCTGCTCGTGGTGGGGGACTGGCGTCGAGGACTCGCTCCAAGAGTGCTTCGTTTGCGCTGAACAGCTCCCTTCCCATCATGACAATTGTGTTCCGACGTCATCCGGCTGGTGGCCACCACCGCAAGCCAGACTGCAGCTTCCGGTTGATCTGGGATCCACCCTAATGCTCGTGACTGCGGCGTGCCTGCGGACGTCATGAATTGTTGCACTTCCCTCACGGTTCTGGTTAAATAATTACGGGGTCTTGTTGCTGATGTCCGCTAACCCCTGTTAAAGTAATTATGTTAGCCGAGACAGCTGTTTTTTTTTTCATGGGGGAGGGGTGATGTAGGGGTATAGCTCTGGCTGCTGGTGGCCACCCGCGTGCGCGGGCGAAACAACCACTGGTTCCCGCGTGGGCGCGGCGGTGGAAGGCGACCCATCCGCCTGCAGCCCCTGCGCTGCGGATCCTCCGGCGGGTGCAGCCAGCCCAATTTGGATGACCAGCTGTGCAGCAGAGGAGAACAGTTGTCCGAGGCACCCGGTGAGTTCGCGTGATCCCTCGTCGGCCGCTGCCTCAGGACACATGGCCGGGTTCCCGGATTCCGGGGCTGTTAAGAGGATAACGTTTCTGTTATCATCGTCCTCTGAGGACACTACACGTGGGTTCTTCCACGTCGCTGCTTTCAATATCAATATTTTTTTTCTTTCCGTTTCTAGCACCAAATGTAGTGACTCAACTCGGAGACAGTAAGACTTTGAGGCACTTATTTTATTTCAAAAGGACCTTCAGGATGACACACACCTGACGTGGGTGAACACTATTATTATTAAGTCTGTCTATTGTCAGCAACCACTACTCAGTTAGAACTGTTGGTAGGCTGTCTGACTAGCCGCGCCCCATGATGGTGAAGATGGAGACGACGACGAGGAGATGGTGATGACGACGAGATGGTGACGACGATGTACTTGAGAAGCACGATGGGGATCCCACTTCCAGCAACAGCCCCGAGGTCCACCACAGGGGCCCCTCTTATACTCTCAGCGTGGTCTTGCTCCGACCCGGGTATGCCCCCTATCTGGAACCAACTAGCGAGTTCCCGGGGCTTCCCGATGGGCCCATTCTGTGACCTTTCCCCGAGATGTCTCCCTCTCGTGTATATCATGGCTTGCTGACTTGAGTACTGCCATACACCGCAGTTACCCTTTTTTGCCAGCATCCAGCGCTATGCCACTACACTTGTATAGCCTCTCTTCCCTCCCATTCCTATTGCATGCATGTGTGTTGAACTTCTTTCGCACCCTACATAGCCAACCTTGTTAATCGGAGGTGCGGGGAAAGGACAACAACACAACCAGTCGTCCTAAGGCAGAAAAAATATAATCCAGCAATGAAACTGCTGAACCAGCGAGAGAGCAGTTACAACAAGGTTATATATGTGGCGATGGGCAAGCAGACACCCGCTTGCTTGCCCATCGCCACATATATAACCTTGTTGTAACTGCTCTCTCGCTGGTTCAGCAGTTCCACTGCTGGATTATATTTTTTTCCTCCTGAGGACGACCGCTTGTGTTGCGATCGAAAGGTCGTGATTTATTTTATTTTATACCTACGTGACTTTACAAAAAGAACCAAAGAGTATGGATTCCTGCAGTCACGAAAACTTCAAATCAAGATTTAAGGACAACAAATTAAACACGAAAAACTCTTCGAAAGAAATGAGTTGTAAATAAAGCTGATGTAAAAGTGCAAAGCTCCAGTGGTTTCCTCATATCGAAAGGAAGAGCATTCCAGACGGCCGCAGAAGCGCATTTGAAAGCGCATGATGCGGTGATAGTTTTTGTTCGATGGCTAGCCAAAAGCCGCTGGGAAGATGACCGGAGTTCGTATAATGGTTTATGGTCATATTTTTTGGGTCCTTCGGTAAAGTCACATAGAACAATTTTTTTTTACAAAAAACTACGACGTTTCGATTGCAACACAAGTAATTGTCATTAGGAGGAAAAATGGAGGGGGAAAGCTGCTGAGGCAGGCTGTTTTAAAGGTTTGAAATGGGTGTAGCCCAAGGGCCATAAACGAAGTGGGCGGGGCTAGTGATGTTAATGTGAGAAATTTGCATGTTAATGTAAGATCGAAGGGGGACTTGTACGACGAGGGCGTGGAGGTGGCTATTGTAATGTGAGAGATTAGCATGTTAATGTAGGCCTCATCAGGATGAAATAAGAGGAGGGAAGGCTGCTGAGGCAGACTGTTTTAAAGGGTTGAAATGGATGTAGCCCAAGGGTCATAAAGAAGTGGGCGGGGCTAGTGATGTTAAAGTGAGAAATTTGCATGTTATTGTAAGATCGGAGGGTGACTTCCATGCCAAGGGTGCAGAGGTGGCTATTGTAATGTGAGAGATTAGCATGTCAATGTAAGATCGCAGAGCCGCCGCCACACGAGGACGCGAGCGACGGTGTCTGTGTTAGTGTGAGACATTTAACTTGTTAAAGTAAAATCAGAGAGTCGAAAATAATAACTAACATCGGAAGGTAGGATGGAAACATCACGACCAGTTATGACATAAACTGGTTAATAACGTCCTTCCAATGATTAGTCAGTCTGTACCCATTTTCTCGGTTGAAATTGTGTCTGTGTCTATATACAGTGGTACCTCGGTATACGACCGCTTTGGAATACGTCGAAATTGGTATATATCGTGTTTTTACGAGAAAAAAATGTCTTGCGATACGACGTCTTGCTTGGGATACGACGCGCTTGCTAGAACTTGTATGGGTCGGGATGAGTCACCGCGTACAGTACCCGCGTATGCCCCGTTCACGACTGAAACAAAGCGAGAGGGGCGGGATGGCGTGGGGGAGAGGGGAGAGAGGCGGGGGACGTGGGGGAGAGGAGCGGGGGGCATGGGGGAGATGGGCAGGGGGCGTGGCAGATAGGAGCGGGGGGCGTGAGGGAGAGGAGCGGGGGGAGAGGGGCGGGGGCGGCGTTGGGGAGAGGGGCGGGGGGCGTGGGGGGCTGCCCCCATGGAGGGTGAAGCCCCGGGTCGAGGCGCGCGCGCGCGTGCGTGGTTGAGGCATGCCACGTGACCAGCGCAGCTGGCAGCAACGCGGTCACGTTGCTTCTGTATGCATTTTAGTAATTAGTGTCTAAATTACCTTCTGGAACGAATTAACGACGTATACCGAGGTACCACTTTACCTGGATGGCTTCATGAACGAATCGTTCACAATCTGGGTGATCTAGCAGCAGAGGGTTTTAAGGAAAACCGCTTGGTTGGTTCGATTAAAGATGTCGAATCAGTGATGATATTATTTTTTTTAACGAGGCAGTTGGTGGGATCTCTATTGATTTTTGTATAGCTACCATCATTAAGTAGGTCCTGAATTTTGTTCTTGTATGTGGTTTTGTCCATGATGTCTGTGGGATTGCCCTTGTCAGCTGAGAGAATGAAGATGTGCTCTATCTTTTTGAATTGAGAAAGCTCAAAGTGCTCATCCTTACCGATGTTGCTAGTAGGTGACTTAGCGTTTTTAAGGATTGCAGCGATTTCCGATCTTGCCACGTCTGCAGTAATATGTCCCAAACCCTTAAGGTCTCCTTAGACCTGGGCAATGATATCATCAACTGGGATGTGTTTAGGGGTGACTGCAAAATTCAACCCTTTGGCTAGAACCGATTTTAGGCTGTCGGAAATTGGACTGTTACTCTGAATGATAACAATCGTGTCAACCTCTAACTTTGTTGTAGCTGATGTTTTCACGGAAAAATTTGTGACAGATGCCATACAGGCATGCACTGTATGTCCGTCCTTGTGGAAGAGGTACGCAGATGACACGTTCGTCATCTGGCCATGTGACCGACCAGCTCTGAACCAGTTCCTCAACCAATTCCATACACCCAGCCATCAAATTCACCATGGAGGTGGAAAAGGATGGCAAGTTACCATTCTTGGATGTTTTAATCGAAAAGAGACCAGATGGCTCAATGGGACACTGTCTACAGGAAAGCCACCCATATGAATGCCTACCTAAAACCTGACTCCCACCACCATCCATCCCAGAAGAATTCCCTCATCAAAACTCTACACCATAGAGCTCGATGTATTTCCGACCATCATCTCCTAGCCAGTGAACTGGAACACGTACACCAAGCTCTCAAGATGAATGGATATTCAGACTACACAATGCTTAAAGCTATCACCCCAACCGCTGAGAAAGAACCATCTGAGGACCCAATCAATACCGTCACCTTGCCATACATAGCAGGGGTCACCAAAAATATTTCCAAAATCATTCATAATCTGCGAAGGATGTGATCTCTGACATGCAATACCCCGGCGTCTACAAACTAAGCTGTGTCTGTGGCAGTAGTTACATTGGGGAAACTAAGCGACATGTCTCGGACCGTGTTCGGGAACATAAGGCAGATCTGAAACATGGTAGGACCAATACCTCGGCTGTGGCTGATCACTGTTTAAATGCGATGAGCTCACACGAAATTGATTTATCCAAAACGAAAGTACTTTGCAAACCCACCGGCTATCACCAAAGATTCGTTCATGAAGCCATCCAGATATGTAGACACAGACACAATTTCAACCGAGAATATGGGTACAAACTGAGCAATCATTTGAAGGACGTTATTAACCAGTTCAAGTCATAACTGGCTGTGATGTTTCCATCCTACCTTCCGATGTTAGTTGTTATTTTCGACTTTCTGATTTTACATTAATAGGTTAAATGTCTCACACTAACACAGCCACCATCGCTCACGTCCTCGACATCGCGGCGGCTTTGCAATCTTACATTAACATGCTAATCTCTCACATTACAATAGCCACCTCTGTGCCCTCGGCGTGGAAGTCGCCCTCCCATCTTACATTAACATGCAAATTTCTCATTTAACATCACTAGCCCCGCCCACTTTGTTTGTGACCCTTGGGCTACACCCATTTCAAACCTATAAAAAGTCTGCCTCAGCAGCTTTCCCCCTCCTTTTTCCTCCTGATGACGATTGCTTATGTTGCGATCGAAACGTCATAGATTTTTGTTTTATAATTTTGTTCTGCGTGACTTTACCAAAAGATACTCTTTGGTTCTTTCGAAAAGGAACGTAGGTATAAAAATAAAAAAATAAAAATTATATATCACGACGTTTCGATTGCAACACAATCGGTCATTCTCAGACAGAAAAAAATAATCCAGCAATGGAACTGAAGAACCAGCGGGCCATACCTACGTAACTTTTACCGAAATAACCAAAAAGTATGGATTCCTGCAGTCACGAAAGCTTTAAGCCATGGTTTATGCTCCTTAATAAATGAAGACACCAAAACGTCTTGACCGCTTACGACGTATGGTGCCTCGTCAGCAGCATCGGGCTCCCTTGAATCAGTGTTGGTGAACTGCCGATATTACACAGACTCTCGTCTTGAAATGGGGGATGAGTTGAGAAAATCTAGAAATCCCCGTGGAGGACAAATAGAGTGGACTTTGAACGTTGGAATGTAAGCTCGTGGATTATTGCATTGCGCGGGTGCATGGGGATATTGCGGGGACAGTGGCTTCCACACAGAACTTCGATGTGGGGTCTATCTCCGTTAGATTATTGGGCAAGTTGTAACACAGGGGCGCGTTGAATATGGAAGACTACATACTCTAATCTCCGCTAACAGATTATATCCTCATGTTTGCGTCAGGATAAACAATTCATACATTACAGCCTACGGTGCTACACATTTCAGGTTGCGGTAGTGCTATGGTTAACGTGCTGTGATACAAACCCGGCAATCCAAGTTCGATTCCCGTTCACGGTCAACACCTGCGATGGTTATCTGAACCGGTCCCGGGCCTCCCCTTGGTCGACTTAGCCTTAAATGAGTACCTAGTGCGGTTTGTAGTAAGCTTCGCCACTGAGGAGACAAAGGCGGCTGGGAATGGTGCTGTTAAGGCTTCAGCGGGGATCTTTGTCTTTGTTTGCTACACAGCATAGGTCGGCCTCTGTAGAGGAGGCAGAGGAGCAGGCTCGTGAAGGACGCTACTGGGCAGTGCCAGGGTAGGTGCACTGTGAGTCTATTGGGCAGTTGGAGGCCGTCACCCTCTAACAACAGCAGAGGTTGGAGGAGCAACGCTCAGAACTAGCATCATCAGGCGGCAGCAAGCATTGTGTATAAATTCACCTGTTTTGGTCTTAAGGAAAATCGTGCAAAATATAGAAAAGGTAAGAAAGTCACAAAACATAAATACATAACCAAACAAATTATGAAGTCCAAATTTGCAACACTGAATGCATTCTTGGGGCAAGGCAGCAAAACAAAAAACAATAGTCCCAGATTTCGATTTAAAGCTTTCATGACTGCAATGATTCATCTTCTTTGGTTCTTTCGGTAAAGTCACGTAGAATGAGAATAAAATAATAAATTGATCAAATAAAATGACGCAATAATATTCTCATCAGAAGGCCGATGTGTTGTGGCCGAAACGTCGTGAGAATATTATTGTGTTATTTTATTTTTCGATTTAAAGCTTTCGTGACTGCAATGATTCATCTTCTTTGGTTCTTTCGGTAAAGTCACGTAGAATGATAATAAAATAATAAATTGATAAAATAAAATAACACAATAATATTCTCACGACGTTTCGGCCACAACACAAGCGGCCTTCATCAGGTGAAGGGAGCGAGACTGTCTGGTAGGACAGCGCTGGAGTGAGAGAGCCACGTTCAGATCACGGCTTTTAAGCTGTGTGAGAGGAACAAAGAGCCCTCAAATTTCCGTACCACGGATAGCTACGGGCCCCGTTCAGACGGACGAGTTCGTCCATGGTCGGAACAGAGGAGGGGGAGAGAGACAGCTGCGAAGCCCTAGTATACTCCATGTTGTAAACCATACCATTAACCGTGGTGTGAGAGGTATTAAGAGGCAATGCTGGCGAAAGAGCTGCGGTCTGAAGGTCATCGTAAAATTACAATTAATTAAGAACAGAAATGATTTAACACATTTTTCCAGTGGTTACTAAGCCTGAATCCATCTTCTCGGTTGAAATTGTCTCTGTGCTTGTATATGTGAATGGCCTCATGAACGAATCTCTCATGGTAGCCAGTTGGTTTGCAAAGAACCTCCGTCTTGGAGAAGTCAATGTCATGTGAGCCCACTGAATTGTAACAGTGATCTGCCACGGCAGAGGAGTTCGTCTTACCGTGTTTCAAGTCTGCTTTATGTTCGCGGATGCGGTCCGAGATATGTCTTTTGGTTTCTCCAATGTAGCTACTACCACAGAGGCACTTTAGTTTGTAAACGCCCGGGTACTGTATGTCTGGAAGAGCATCTTTTACAGATGGAACTAAATCACGGATTTTGTGTACTGTGTTGAATCGGACCTGGATCTTGTGTTTATTCAGGATTTTGGAGATCTTTTTAGTTTTGAGTGGCTCCACAAGAGGATCCTTCTTCATGACTGGAGTGATGGCTTTGCGGATTGTGTAGTCGGAGTAGCCATTAGCCCTGAGAGCCTGGTGTACGTGCTTGAGTTCACTGGTAATGTGTTCCTGGTCGGAAATGCATTGGGCTCTATGGTATAGAGTCTTGATGAGGCAGTTCTTCTGGGATGGATGGTGGTGGGAATCCGGTTTCAAGTAAGCATCTGTATGGGTAGCTTTCCTGTAGACAGAGTGGCTCATTGAACCATCATGTCTCCTTTTAATTAAGACATCCAGAAAGGGTAGTTTGCCATCTTTTTTTATCAATTTATTATTTTATTCTCATTCTACGTGACTTTACCGAAAGAACCAAAGAAGAATAGTCCCAGACTTCACCAAAACAACAACACACTGCACATGAACATTGAACTATCAATGCATGAGGGGCAAGGATCAAGGATACAAATCACATCTGCAATTTCTTTTGTGTCCAGCAACTCCGATTATAACGTTTGGCTCCGTACTATGCAAAATTAGTTAAATGTACAACAGTTATAGTCTGCAACGTCAAAGGCTTGGTCACCTATTCATATTTTTGTTTGAGGAAGAGTTAAATGGAAATTTGATGCACGTCTTATGTTTCTTGGGTTAATGAATTAGCTAAGTGCAACACAGATTTGCCAATATGGGTTTTATGAATGACCAGGGCCCACTTTAGATGTCTTCTTGCATCAAGGCGATGTGAGACTGGATTGTAAGATGTTTAAGTCGAGGGAACACCTAGCCTGGCATGCAATCGGTGTGTTTGGTAGCTGCACGACTATCTGATGAGCTCTCGGGTTGGAAAACGCGTGGCGCATCGTGCCAATGCGCGACGTTTCGCCTGCCCAGTTCCTCAGGAAGCTCGCTCGCTCCAGGAACGTGGGGCGCAACATTCATGCAGTACAACAAATAAAAGATCCCCCGCGTAGGCTTAACAGACCGTTGGGGCAAGTGCTGTTACGGAGCACCGCCTATGAAGGCCAGCACGGCACGTGGGGTTGGGTGGCCAGCACCACCCCCGGCCGCCTTTGTCTCTCCCGAGTGGCGATGTTTACACATCGCACCAGGTACTCATTTGAGGCTGAGTCGACCTAGAAGAGGCCCAGAACCGGTTCACATAATCGAACTCGGGTCGCCAGGATCTTAGCGCAAAATACACTATTTTCAAATGAATATGAGTTTTAGTCCATGTTAATTTATGGCCATATGTATGCCTATATATATTGATAAATATTAATAATGTTGTTCATTTACAGAGATGCAGAGTTAAATTGAGACTATATGGATGAATAAAACAAGATACAGAGAAGTCAGCAAAGTGACATTCTATCAGCAATGCCATCCATTCAGAGCATCGGCTCGATAACCGATGTGCCACCGCTCCCCACACGCGGTACAATGCACACCTGTGAACATCGATCGGAGAATTCGTAGCCTCTTTGTAGATGCCATTCCGGATAAAGCCCTCTCTCCATGAGTGTTACTGTGTTCTTTACTTTGCCACGGTTCGGTAAAGGGGTCGGTGCCTCAGGGACCGGCCGTTCAAGTACTCACCACTGACGTTAGCGTTGCGCTCTCTTGCTCGTCACTAAGCGAGCATTGGATCCAGCAGCGGATTGACGAGATTGCCGGTGCGCCTCTCATTGCTGCCTCGGGTGTAACTGCTGCTGCATTCCCCATCCCAGTAAAAAGTCATTATCTTTGTTCAATCTATAACTATAGACTTAAAAGTTACAATGTAAATTCTAGATTTAAAGCTTTCGTGACTGCTAGGATCCATACTCTTTGGTTCTATTGGGTAAAGTCACGTAGGTGAAAATAAAATAACAAAAAATCACGACGTTTCGGCCACGACACAAGCGGCCTTCATCAGGTGAAGGGACGAGACTGTCTGGGGGACAGCGCTGGAGTGGAAGAAGCCACGCTTAGATCACGACCTTTAAGCTGTGTGGGAATAAAAAGACCACGCGCCTTGACAAAGGAATTAGCATATAATTTAGCATTGAAATGGCTCATTGAAATAGCTAAGTTAAAGTATACACATCCGCAGAGGTACCCCTTGACAAAGGAATTAGCGTTGGAGTGGAAGAAGCCACGCTTAGATCGCGATCTTTAAGCTGTGTGAGAAGAAAAAAGGCCAAGTGCCTTGACAAAGGAATTGACATATAATTTAGCATTGAAATGGCTCATTGAAATAGCTAAGTTAAAGTATACACATCCGCAGAGGTACCCCTTGACAAAGGAATTAGCATCGAATTTAGCATTGAAATGGCTGAGTGATTAGCTTGTAACTGGTCACAGAAATAGCTACGTTAAAGTTAGAGCATATACGTTCACCGAGGCACCTAGTACTCATCAAACAGGAGAATTTAGCGAAACACAACCACGCTCAGACATCGGACCTGTGTGCGAGCAAACAAGGTGTTCTGACAAAGAAATTAGCATAAAAATTAGCATTTGATTGTCGGATTTTAGGAAAGAGGTGGTGTACGTGCCGGTGGACTCGCAGTTTTGCGCGGGGGGGGGAAGGGGGGAGGGGGGAGTTTACCTATTGACGGTGTGAAAAGGGGGAATTTATAAGAGCTGCGAAAGTTTGGGGTACCACTACTTGAAAAATATACTGTACCATTGAAATTAGTTTAATGTTTAGTTCGATTTAGAACATCTTTCCAATGGATGCTTAATTTGAAACCATCCTCTCGGTTGAAATTGTGTCTGCGTTTGTAGATCTGAATTTCTTCATGAACAAATCTCTGATAAAAGCCCGTGGGTTTGCAAAGAACCTTGGTATCGGAGAAAATTATATCGTGATCCCCCACAGCGTTGTAACATTGATCATCCACGGCAGAAGAATTCGTTTTGCCGTGTTTCAAATCTGATTTGTGCTCGCGAATTTGGTCAGAGACATGTCGCTTTGTCTCACCGATGTAGCAATCACCGCAGGTACAACTCAATTTGTAAACCCGGGGTACTGTAAATCAGGAATGACATCCTTCACGGATGGGATCAGATCACGAATTTTGTGTACTGTATTTAACCGGACCTGGATCTTGTGTTTGTTTAGAATTTTGGAAATATTTTTAGTAACGCCTGCTATATATGGAAGTGTGATGGTTTTGACCGGAGTATCAAGTGGTTGTTTCTGTATGGAGGGAGAGACAGCTTGGCGGATGGTACGGTCAGAGTAACCATTCCTTTTGAGGGCCAGGTGTACATGTTTTAATTCACTGGTCAGGTAGTGTTGGTCCGAAATGCAATGAGCCCTATGGTATAAAGTTTTGATGAGATAATTATTTTGGGCTGGGTGGTGGTGGGAATCAGGTTTCAAGTAGGAATCTGTGTGGGTGGGTTTCCTGTAGACAGAATGCCCCAATGAGCCATCAGGTCTACTCTCAAACAGAACATCTAAGAATGGTAGCTTGCCATCTTTCTTCACTTCCATGGTGAATTTGATGGCGGGATGTCTGGAATTGATGTGGTGTAGGAAAAGGTTCAGAGCTGGGAGGCCATGTGGCCAAATGACGAAAGTGTCATCCACATATCTCTTCCACAGGGAAGGTCTGAGGGTGGAAGTCTGGATAGCGTCTGATTCAAATTTCTCCATGAAAATATTGGCTATCACTGGTGATAAGGGGGATCCCATGGGGGTACCCTCATTTTGTTTGTAGAAGGAGCCCTTCCAAATAAAGTAGGTATTGTTGAGGCAGTGCCTAACCAGTGCAGGTGTGTCGGGGTCTAGTCCATGTTGGACCAAATTTTCAATTATTTCAATATATTTTCATGGAGAAATTTGAATCAGACGCTATCCAGACTTCCACCCTCAGACCTTCCCTGTGAAAGAGATATGTGGATGACACTTTCGTCATTTGGCCACATGGCCTCCCAGCTCTGAACCTTTTCCTACACCACATCAGTTCCAGACATCCCGCCATCAAATTCACCATGGAACTGGAGAAAGATGGCAAGCTACCATTCTTAGATGTTCTGTTTGAGAGGAGACCTGATGGCTCATTGGGGCATTCTGTCTACAGGAAACCCACCCACACAGATTCCTACTTGAAACCTGATTCCCACCACCACCCAGCCCAAAAGAATTCTCTCATCAAAACTTTATACCATAGGGCTCATTGCATTTCGGACCAACACCACCTGACCAGTGAATTAAAACATATACACCTGGCCCTCAAAAGGAATGGTTACTCTGACCGTACCATCCGCCAAGCTGTCTCTCCCTCCATACAGAAACAACCACTTGATACTCCGGTGAAAACCATCACACTTCCATATATAGCAGGTGTTACTAAAAATAGTTCCAAAATTCTAAACAAACACAAGATCCAGGTCCGGTTCAATACAGTACACAAAATTCGTGATCTGATCCCATCTGTGAAGGATGTCATTCCTGATTTACAGTACCCCGGGGTTTACAAATTGAGTTGTACCTGCGGTGATTGCTACATCGGTGAGACAAAGCGACATGTCTCTGACCGAATTCGCGAGCACAAATCATATTTGAAACACGGCAAAAGAATTCTTCTGCCGTGGCTGATCACTGTTACAACGCTGTGGGGGATCACGATATAATTTTCTCCGATACCAAGGTTCTTTGCAAACCCACGGGCTTTTATCAGAGATTTGTTCATGAAGCAATTCAGATCTACAAACACAGACACAATTTCAACCGAGAGGATGGTTTCAAATTAAGCAACCATTGGAAAGATGTTCTAAATCGAACTAAACATTAAACTAATTTCAATGGTACAGTATAGTTTTCAAGTAGTGGTACCCCAAACTTTCGCAGCTCTTATAAAATCCCCCTTTTCACACCATCAATAGGTAAACTCCCCCCTCCCCCCTCCCCCCCCCGCGCCAAACTGCGAGTCCACCGGCACGTACACCACCTCTTTCCTAAAATCCGCCAATCAAATGCTTGCTTTTTATGCTAATTTCTTTGTCAGAACACCTTGTTTGCTCGCACACAGGTCCGATGTCTGAGCGTGGTTGTGTTTCGCTAAATTCTCCTGTTTGATGAGTACTAGGTGCCTCGGTGAACGTATATGCTCTAAATTTAACATAGCTATTTCTGCGAGCAGTTACAAGCTAATCACTCAGCTATTTCAATGCTAAATTCGATGCTAATTCCTTTGTCAAAGGGTACCTCTGCGGATGTGTATACTTTAACTTAGCTATTTCAATGAGCCATTTCAATGCTAAATTATATGGTAATTCCTTTGTCAAGGCACTTGTCCTTTTTCTTCTCACACAGCTTAAAGGTCGTGATCTAAGCGTGGCTTCTTCCACTCCAGCGCTAATTCCTTTGTCAAGGGGTACCTCTGCGGATGTGTATACTTTAACTTAGCTATTTCAATGAGCCATTTCAATGCTAAATTATATGCTAATTCCTTTGTCAAGGCGCGTGGTCTTTTTCTTCTTACAATGTAAAGTTAAATTTTAATGTGCAACGTCTGGCACTTTTCTTGCTGTTGTTTAAACCGAGCTTGGAAATTTATATACTTTTGAAATATGAACTTGTATACTTTATCTATGTTATATATTCATTCTTGGTGCTTTGCTTACCTTTCCTCTACTTTGCACTCCTATTCGTGTTTTTGCATTGTTGTAACTTTTTGACTGGCCCCTTTGGGACACCTTTGAAAAAGAGCTTGAGAGCTCATCGGATTTCTCCAGGATAAATAAAGATTCTGATTCTGAACTAATTTCACCACAAAATGTATTTATATGAAAAAAATACCGTCGAGGCCGTGAAATCGTCGTGCCTCCTCGTAATGCGAGAAACTGAGATTTACCTGAGGGGGGCCACGGTGACAAGATGATAACTCCCTCGATTGGTATACAGAAGACCGTGGGTTTGATCCCGACTGTGACGCCTGCTGCATATTTGGAGTTTGCATGTCTTTCTCCCTGTGGTCGAGTGGATTTTTCTCCGGGTCCTCCAATTTTTCCCTCCACATTTAGAATCAATATGCCTTTAGAGTATTTGGCTGCTATAAATTCGCACGTGATAAGTTACTTCGTTGTGCTATAATTTGTGGTCAGCTCATTTATAAAAAGAGCTGTACAGCTTAATGGGACTTACCAGGTAAAATAAAAAAATAGTGAGTCAGTTAGATTAGTCCCGACAATGCTCCTATCGGGTGCACAGGGCACAGCGAGGCAACCAGAACAGGTGATGAGTCATCACGCGAATCTGATTCTCGTCTACTCTTGCATATGGCAGCAATCGGCTCGGGAGCTCAGGAACTGGATGCCAATGTCAAGGTCTGCTAGCCACGAAAGGACTGCAGGAGAGAATTTGTGTAGTGTTATTCCTCCTCCATTGAAGGAGTGCAGACAACAGTGGTTTAATAACAGTCAGCACAAAGCATTACACTACTAATAATACTCATCTACAATTAGCTCGTAATCCACAGGAATTAGCAGTTAATCCACTTTAAATTTCCTCGTAATCAATATTTACTTATATCCAGGAAAGCCACATTGAGTGGAAAGACTCATTTTAAGGAGGGGCTTGCTGATGCTACATTGAGTTTTTATTTTAAGTTGTTCATAGCCAATAAATGATCAGCTGTGTTTATCATTATACGCAAGTGGGAGCAAACCCAATAACCTGGTGAAAACCCACGTGTTGCACGAGGCAACGTTCAATCCCGGTTCAGATTGAAACAGATGGCGATTAGTCCACTTGATGTATCGCCCTCTCCTGACGAGCCAGGGTAAGGCACTTCCTCGAAGCCCACGGGAAGGGAGTTTCACGACATCATCTGTGGGTGATCCACCAACCCTCCCTGCTGCCTCTATAGTGCTGGATTACCGGGGACGTGCGAAGCCGCCACCACCCGGTTCTCTCTCATATGTACGATGTTACATATGGACACAGTCATCGTGGTAATGTTTATTGCAGGGCAGACCGGTATCCATCAACATCACGAACCCACTGCGTGAGGCTATTTCAGCAAGAAGACCGTCCCTCTGCAGAGCAAGGGTCGTGCTCATCAAGATGCTCCTCGTGACTCATCGCCTGCTGAGGAGTTCCCACTCTGTGACTGTGCGCCCGATAGCAGCATCGCCGCCGGGACTCCTTTGGGGTGATGTATCTAGCAATGTAAAAGGAAATGGTGTTTCCCTGCCTCAAGGCCATCTCTGTGAAACATAATAAACACAGAGTGGGAATTGTGACTCGGCTCAGGTGAAACATTCACAGATGGCATCTTTATTCAGAGCAGGTGAAATACAACGATCATAGGCGATGCTGACAAGGGCAGCCCTTTAAAAAGATAGATTTTAACAGCAAGACTTAAAAATATTGGGAAATATACAACATAATTAGGTGTTTGTTGATCTTCTTTGGCACCGTACGTAGCCAACCGTGCTAATCGGAGGTGCGGGGGAAGGACAACAAACTACCGAAAGAACCAAAAATATATTATATGCATTGTCTTTGAAACTGGTTGGTCCACACCAGAGACAGCTTTCTTTGGAGCCTAGTCTCAAACAGTGTTAATGCAGACAAGATTCCTTGCTAAAGGTTTCACTTTGGTGTTTTAACATCTTAACACCTATATTCTTTTTGATTTAAAGCTTTCGTGACTGCAGGGAGTCATATTCTTGGTTCTTTCGGTAAAGTCACATAGAAGGGAAACAATCAAATTATAAAAATATAAAACAATAAAATTCTCAAGACGTTTCGACTGTAACACAAGCAATTATCATCATGATGATTGTTTTATATTTTTATTCTTTTATTGTTTCCCTTCTACGTGACTTTACCGAAAGAACCAAGAATATTAATCCCTGCAGTCACGAAAGCTTTAAATCAAAATCTTAACACTTGTTTTGTTGCCAGATAAAGGGGAAAACCTATTCTCATATTTTGGTACTGGCAAAGGAAAAAAAGCCGTTCTAAAGAAATTCGATTTTAATCTAATTTATGATTTAAAAGTGCATAGCTTAAGTGGCTTCATAATATCGGAAGGAAAAACGTTTCAGACGGTGGCAGAAGCGCATGGGGATGGATATTTAAACATGCGTTTAGATTATTAAGATAATTTGGCTGCTATACATTTGGCTGCTTTTCATTTCCACATGATAAACCAACTTCGTGAAGCTATCATTTGTGGCCAGGTTGCTTCTGAAAAAAGAAGCTAATACTTCAATGGGCTTTACCTGGTAAATTAAATATTGTTTATTTTCCTTTCAATTTTTTTGTAGTGATTTGTTTACCTTTCCTATACTTTGCACTCCTATCGTGTTTTGTATTGTTTGTTGATGTAACGCTTTGACCTACCCCTAATGGACATCTGTGAAAAAGAGCTTCATAGCTCATCGGATTCCTCCTGCAATATACATAAATATTCGGATTTTGATGTGATAGGCACTCGTGCAGAAATTGGTGAACGGCAGTGAATTGATGAGAAGTTAAAGGCAGATTGTGAGAGCATAACGCGAGAGACACACAATATGGCGGGAGACAGAGAGAGAGACACACGCAAGACAACGTTCTCCCATACAAGCTTCAACAGACTGTTGAAGGTTGTATGGGTGAAGGCTGGCACGAGCAACACCACATCCGGCCGCCTTTGTCTCACCAGTGCTGATGTTTTACACACCGCACCCGATACTCGTTTTAGTCCGAGTCGACATAGGGGAGGCCCAGTACGGGTTCAGATATTCGTCACCCGATATTGGAGGTGAGCGGAAATCGAACTCGTGTTCACTGTTCCGCGGCTCCAAATGCATACAGACATGCGCACGCACATACCCCCAGTAGAATGTGAACTCAATTCGTCTCACGTGAACGTGAATGGATAAGGGGATGTTGACTTATAAACAACCTGGCTCGGTGAGAAGCCTTATCGAGGTGATTAGAGGAACGTGATTTGATTATCCCTGCAATTGCAAAGCTCACAAAGTGTATCGATTGGGATGAAGTCCGCGCACCTGCCTTGACATTCATCCCGCGATAGCGTTCAGCCACAGCAAGGGGCAATCCTTAATTGCCTCATCGTTGTTTAATTCCGCAATCGCGGTCGGGGGTATGTGGGGAGCGTGTTGGACTTTGACCATTCCTAACCACGTTGGTGAAGGACAACGGTGAGTATAGGTGAGAGGGCGAGTTGCACAGTCACCCAGGGCCCCCGTGGTCCATGTCCCTTCTCAAAGGTTTCTCGAAGGTTCTGCCACCACCTCCTCCTGATCCAAAAACAGTGTTCTTCACTCATTTTCAGAGGGAGGCTACTTCAGCCGATATGACATCAGTCTGAGAGCCGCCACACCGCCTCACCTGCAAAGGGTGTTTTCATATCCATGTGCTGTCAGGGGTCACACTGAAGGCCACCTGGGGCCGCCATTGGCCCGTGGGCCTTGAAATGAAGAACACTGCTCTTACCGATCCCAATCGTCCTACTGTGACCGCCTTAGCGGGGTGGCTGCCCATAGTAATTGGCACGTTTTGTTTAGGTGACAAACCTTGCTGATTAGCTGTGTCGGGTGGTGGTGGGTTAACGACACATTTATATTTATGCGAAATAATCCAAAAAAAACTTTACTATGCGGTACACAGTTGCTTCGCAGCTAAAAATGCCCCACGGTTCAGTGCGACTCGTATGGATAAATAAGAAAGCAACAAAAACAAATTAATCGGTTCCATATTTCCCCATCATCCCGTTCTCCCCGCGGGTCCCTCAGCCCTGCGGAGCGCTGACGGCCTGGCAAGTGGGATGACGAATCGCCTATGAATCACCGCACACGCGGCAGGCTGTGGATTCGTCTCGCAGGTCACGAAGCTCAGCCACGCAAGCAAACGACAGCTGTCCGTGTTCAGACTCGTCTCTTAGCCCTCCTGCGCTCGGAGCACGAACAGTAATCTGCACGAGGTTCGTGGGTTAGATCCCGACTCCATCGAGCGGAGCGCCGGGCGGATGTAATGCGTTAAGTTGACAGTAGGGGGCACAGGTGGTACATCTGCCAGTCATCTAATTCAGTCAGCCCATGGCCCCTGGGTCTGTCCCGTGACCTTCAGTATATTTTGAGTTTATGTCTCACTCTCTCGCCCCGTGGTCGCGTGCATTTTTTTTCGGGTCCTCTGGTTTTTCCCTCCTCATTCAGAATCAACAATGTGCGTGTAGTGTCTGCCTGCAATACAATGTCCACACAATAAGCCACTTTTTGGAGCTATCATTTGTGGCCAAGTCTATTCTGAAAATAGCTAATAAGTCAGTGGGCCTTACCTGGTAAATTAAATAGCTTTTTTTAGTTTTTCATTTATTGATACATTTATCTTGAGTGATTTGCTTACATATTCTTAGTTTTTTCGGTAAAGTCACGTTGAAGAGAAACAACAAAATAACAAAATATATATATAAAACAATAAAAAAATTCTCACGACGTTTCGACCATAACTCAAACGGTCATCATCAGGTGTGTCGGTTTGCATAAATTTATTTTGAAAACGGCATATTTATTTATTTATATATTTAAAAAAATTACGTTTGCGTCACGCACAACGATTGGCAGTTTGCCCAGGACTAGTCCATCTATTTTTTGAAAAGAGGAGGGGGGAGACGAAATTTGTTTTTATGTATGCTGTCTGAAAGCCACTGTAAGCGTGAACAATCAATCAAGAACTGAAATGATTTATCAAATCTTTCCAATGATTGCTAAGATAGAATCCATCTTCTCGGTTGAAATTGTCTCTGTGTTTGTATATGTGGATAGCCTCATGAACGAATCTCTCATGGAAGCCAGATGGCTTACAAAGAACCTCCGTCTTGGAAAAGTCAATGGCATGTGAGCCTACTGAATTAGAACAATGATCTGCTACGGCCGAGGTGTTGGTCCTACCGTGTTTTAGGTCTGCTTTATGTTCACGAATGCGGTCCGAGATATGGCGTTTGGTTTCTCCAATGTAACTACTACCACAGAGGCAACTTAGTTTGTAGACACCAGGGTATTGTATGTCCGGAATCACATCTTTTACAGATGGAACCAGATCACGGATTTTATGTAATGTGTTGAAACGGACCTGGATCTTGTGTTTATTCAAGATTTTGGATATCTTTTTTGTGATCCCAGCAATGTAGGGTAAAGTGATGGTTTTGAAAGGCTCCTCAAGAGGGTTCTTCTTCATGGTTTGAGTGATAGCTTTGCGGATTGTATAGTCGGAGTAACCATTAGCCCTAAGAGCTTGGTGTACGTGCTTGAGTTCACTGCTTATGTGTTCCTGGTCGGATATGCATTGGGCTCTATGATACAGAGTCTTGATGAGAGAATTCTTCTGTGATGGATGTCCTAATTAAAAAGAGACCTGATGTTTCAATGAGCCACTCTGTCTACAGGAAAGCTACCCATACGGATGCTTATCTGAAACCGGATTCCCACCACCATCCATCACAGAAGAATTCTCTCATCAAGACTCTGTATCATAGAGCCCAATGCATATCCGACCAGGAACACATAAGCAGTGAACTCAAGCACGTACACCAAGCTCTTAGGGCTAATGGTTACTCCGACTATACAATCCGCAAAGCTATCACTCAAACCATGAAGAAGAACCCTCTTGAGGAGCCTTTCAAAACCATCACTTTACCCTACATTGCTGGGATCACAAAAAAGATCTCCAAAATCTTGAATAAACACAAGATCCAGGTCCGTTTCAACACATTACATAAAATCCGTGATCTGGTTCCGTCTGTAAAAGATGTGATTCCGGACATACAATACCCTGGTGTCTACAAACTAAGTTGCCTCTGTGGTAGTAGTTACATTGGAGAAACCAAACGCCATATCTCGGACCACATTCGTGAACATAAAGCAGACCTAAAACACGGTAGGACCAACACCTCGGCCGTAGCAGATCATTGTTCTAATTCAGTAGGCTCACATGCCATTGACTTTTCCAAGACGGAGGTTCTTTGTAAGCCATCTGGCTTCCATGAGAGATTCGTTCATGAGGCTATCCACATATACAAACACAGAGACAATTTCAACCGAGAAGATGGATTCTATCTTAGCAATCATTGGAAAGATTTGATAAATCATTTCAGTTCTTGATTGATTGTTCACGCTTACAGTGGCTTTCAGACAGCATACATAAAAACAAATTTCGTCTCCCCCCTCCTCTTTTCAAAAAATAGATGGACTAGTCCTGGGCAAACTGACAATCGTTGTGCGTGACGCAAACGTTATTTTTTCTAAATATATAAATAAATAAATAAATATGCCGTTTTCTAAATAAATTTATGCAAACCGACACACCTGATGATGACCGTTTGAGTTATGGTCGAAACGTCGTGAGAATTTTTTATTGTTTTATATATATTTTGTTATTTTGTTGTTTCTCTTCAACGTGACTTTACCGAAAAAACTAAGAATATGAATTACTGCAGTCACGAAAGCTTTAAATCAAAATTTGATTTGCTTACTCCAATCGTTTAAGTTTCTGACCCATCCCTACTGGACATCTCTGAAAAATATCTTCATAGCTTATCATATTTCTCCAGGATAACTAAAGATTCTGATTCTGATAATAAAACGCAAAGACTGAGGTTATATATATATACATACACGCACATCTAGGAAATAAGCATCTTGGCAAAATAATTACGTTGATAGGAGCACATTTAAAAGTTAGAGCGATTTTAAATGAGCCGTGGTCAGTCTTCTCTATTCGTTATTTCCATCTTTTCGGTGTCGCTATCTATGCCAATTAATAATTATTATAATTATTACTATTATTAGACGTCTGCCGGACTTCCGTTTAAGCCGTTTAATTTCATTTGTTCGACAAATAATCCCGCATAGCCAGTTATGTTATCCAGCTAGTTTCTGTAGCAACGGCCTACATCAGCCACTAACAGTGGAGTAATTGTGGTTGGAGTGGAGAGGCGCCCAGCCAGCAGCCAGCCAGGAATCTCGAGGTACGGATCATCATTAATCGTGCTTTTGGAATGATTCACCTTCATCCAAGGTGTCATCACTTCGCCACTGCAGATGTTAGCCGTGTCTTGCTATCTAACTCGGCTCGGCGGGTTGTTATTTTAATGTGCCAGGCGCGGCACCACCACTCCAACATCCTTCTCCATTCTACCGCGGTCTACCGATTCTGAGACGCACATTTAGCTTGTGCATTTTAAAGCAAAAGTTATAATCCAGGAGACGTCCCATGTAAGAGCACGACCCGCAGCTTCGTGTAGAGTGAGCGAGGAGGCTCGTTAAGGATGCTACTGTGCAGTGCCAGGATACGTGCACCTAGAAGACGCTATTGGGAAGTTTGAGGCAATCGTCCTCCAACAACAGCGGAGGGCAGAGGAGCGACGCTCACAACAATGAGCGGATAACCGGGTCGAAAAAAATACAGGAAGTTGGCACAATAGGAGGCACAGGTGGTGCATCTGCCAGTCATCTCAGTCAACCCATGGCACCTGGGTCTGTCCTGTGACCTACTGTTAGAGGGTCTTCGACAATTCACGTGGCCTCAAAGTGCACATCGCCTGGCACAAGTGTCATGGTAACGTCACCACCACTTAGTGGCGAATGGCGATTTTTTGTTATTGTGAAGAGCAGCGCTCGGCGCTACGAACTTGGTGACCCGAGTTCGATTCCTGCTCACGGCCTCCCCTAACTTCGACTCAGCCTCACATTATTACCCGGTACGGTGTAATGTGTTAACATGGCCACTGTAGAGATAAAGGCGTCCGGGCGTGGTTCTGGCCACCCAACCCTCGTGTGCTGTGTCAGCCTTCATTGGTGCTCGCTTACAGCACTTTCCCCAACAGTCTGTTCAGGCTATACGGGCGATCTTTGTCTTGTGTGAGGCCAAATATGTATGTTTTTGGATTCGTCTTATAATTTGGAGAAGCATGCAATACGTTGAAAGGCGTTCGTCAAGGCTGGACCTATAACGACCTGGACCTCAGTGCAATAAAGGTCACAGAGACCGTGGCGCAGTGCACAAACCACTGCAAAGACAAAGACTCATGTATAGCCTCTATGAGGCTGTTGGGACAAGTGCTGTTAGCAAGAAGTACCGATAAAACCCGGTACCACCACACCCGGCCACCTTTGTCTCTCCAGTGCTGCTGCTTTATACACACATACACCGTACCATCCTACTCATTGGAAGCTGAACTCTGTTCCACCGTGCATTAACAACAGCCGCCATCCGCCATTAAGTGGTGGTGACGGCACCACGGCGCTTGTCACAGGCTAAGTGCACTTTGAGTCGACTTGCAGTGTGGGAGGCTTGCTACTGGTAGGAGTCCCAGGACAGGCCCAGGTGCTATGGGTTGACTGCTGTGCCAGCTGGGTGCAGGAGGAGTTCACGGGACAGACCCAGGAGCGGTGGGTTGACTGAGATCACTGGCAGAGGCAACGCCTGTGCTCCCCACTGTGTGCGTATGAATTCAAATATTGTACCGTACTTTGCTTCCTCTCCACGTTTATACAATGTTCACCTACCTCCACCAACCCGGTTTGGTCAGCGTGGTGAAGTATGGTCAATTAACCTCCTCTACAACACACTCGTTAACAACAATGCATTGAAAGGACATGTATATAATTGTCGACGTTTCGAGCAATGCTCCTACTTCATAGCAGGTAAACAGATATAGTGGGTACCGAGGGTTTGAGACCAGTGCTGGCTGACACCATGGGGGCCTCCTGACAATCACACAGCACAGTACAGCATTAGAACACGTAATTTGTCAATTGCATGAACGTTAAATATCGTAAAATCGAACTTTGTAAATAGAGAGATACTTGAACATGAAGCAGGCCACCTCCATAACCTTCTTCCATTCCTCTCTGAAGGCCTCACCTCTTTTTAATAGCCCATCCCCTTCCTCTTCCCTTTTTACCGTTCCATTTTGTTCCGTTCCTTCCCTATATCTCTTGCATGAAGCCACATGTCCTCTGTTCGGGACACTCATTCCTCGGCCCTTGCACTGCCCTTGCCATATAAATCACTTTGTTTTTGTTACAGCTTTTAAATGTTGGAAAGCGTGCCTTGACCAAAGGTGCTCTATAAATATAGAAAAGGATAGGATCCCAGCTATGACCACATCCAGCACCTACATCACACAAATGTACTATCCCCATGTTAACAATAATTAGTAACTATATATGACCACAAACCTATTGAGCAGAAGTTATTTCTGGGCAGTATTCGGGTTACGAACCTAGTTCGTTCCTGAGACCTGTTCGAAATTCGAACGGTTCGTAAGCCGGCAGTTCAGTTTGCAATTGCAAGTTCGCATTTTAAATCAATATTTTTATTTTTTTATATATTTCATGGAAGTGGGCGTTCGTAAGTCGGACACTCGCAAGTCGAGGACTGTCTGTTTACTTTGGGTTAGATGGTTTGAGTATAAAGGCAATATTCAGATATACTCTCCACCATCCGTCAGAGCAAATCAAATCAAGTGGTCACGTGGGAACCAATACCAATTAATTTGTTTTTTTACAATCCGTCTTTGAATCGTTGGTGACCGGGCTGAGGCCATCAGCTAACTATACCGGGAGAGCCCTGCCAGTCACAGGCAGGGTGCCACGGTGACTAGGAGATGTTAACTACCTCGCCTGCTATGCCTGTTGTATGCTATGCCTGTTTGGAGATTGCATGCCTCTTTCTCTTCGTGGTCGCTGGGATTGTTCTCCATATTTGGAATCAAAGTGCGTTAAGAGTATTTGACTGCTGCTACAAATGTACACGTGATTAATGATCCACTTCGTTGAGCTATTATTTGTGGCCAGGTCGCTTATTTTAAAAAAAAGCTGTATATATCTTAGTGGACTTTACCTGGTAAAATAAAAATAAAAGTTTAGTTTCAGTAGCCGGGGTTGAACCCAGCTTCTCAATGGTACCAGTCCAGCGCTGATCTTTGAGCAACCTGGCTACCTCTCTAATTGTCGACACGACGACTATGCGATGTGGCATTATTTCAAGCGGTTGGTGCATACGCATTTATTTATTTGGATGTGGCAATGCTAAAGTGAGTGGTGCAGTATTGATTAGCGCGCTAAACTGTGAACCCAGCGATATGTAGATTTGGAGGTTGGTTTACTCCAGATAAGAATGCAAATTACACCAACGACCGAGTTCAAACGGCTGGAAGTCGTGTGGGGCGCTGTTGCGCAATCTGTAGGTGGCAGGCTGTCTCAATCGCCTGGAGGGGTGATTCATTGCAGGGCTGCGCCACTATCTATATGCAAGCAGTCGAGAATACATGACTGATAACGGCTTGCAAAAGTTCAGTAAACTATATTTGTGCAAAGTAAAAAACAATAGGCAATAAAGTGCATATAATCAGTACGTGCCGTGTTACCACATTGTATGTTAATTTACTTAAATAGCATCGTGCAAATATGTTCTCCTACAAACGAACTCTATTCTCATTGCCATGGACTAAAACGTAATCTTGTCAAGTTTAACAAAAGCTATAAATCGCGACGTTATAAACTAAAAATAACCTTTGGGATTTATTGTCAAGCAGAGGAGTGTAACCTACATTAATCTGGGGGTGATGGGGGAGGAGTGCACGTTTTACCGCTCACCACCAACGCCTTCGTGCTGTTCCACGTTTCAGACACCATGGGACCAGCCCGACAACGCATCCACCAGAAAAACACAGAGCTTTACGTGTGCGTAACCACTATACGCGCCCAGCGAAGCGTGGACCTAAAAGGTTTGGATCGATCGTTAAGCGTTTGGTAAGTGACCTGTTGACCAAGACACTACCGTCCTCAGAAGGTGCAAGGGAATTCACAGTTTTATTTACCAGTTAAACTCAACTGTGCTCTTAGCTCTTGTTCATAGGCGAGCTGGTCACACGTAATGATAGCTGATGATCGCAGTAGCTGATATCACCACACGTGAGAATTTATAACAGCAGTCTAATCATCTGAACCAAGGAACCCGGATAAAAACCCAAGCTCCGACCACCACAGCGAGAGCACACGCCAACTCCAAAAGTATAACAGAGGCACCGCCAGGGTCCAGCATGACCTCCTGTGTACCGATCGAGGGAGATAACATCTTCTCAGCGGCAAATAGCAGCGAAACATTGCCTTAGCATTAAAATTATGGATTCACATCTCCAATACAATATTTTTGGGAAACTATCTGAACGTGGTGCTCTGGATGGATGACTGCTTCTTCTCTGTCTTGTTTTATTTATCCACACAGTCTCAATGTAACTCTACATCTCTGTAAATAAACCACATTATACATATCAATCTAGCGTCCACGCAACGATCCCCTCCCCCTAGCCCACACACCCCCTCTTCCCCCCCCCCCTTGCCCTGCCCCCCGTTCTTACCTAGAAACCTCTTACCATGGCATCTCTCTCCCACTTCAGTAGAAAAAAACTTCTTGCTGTTGGGTTTCCCACCTGATGATGATTGCTTGTGTTGCAATAGAAACGTCGTGATTTATTTAATTTTATACCTACGTGACTTTACCGAAAGAACCAAAGAGTATTATAAAATATCTATAAATATATGTTGGCATATATATCTGACCATCAGTGAACGTGAAATAAAACTCGTGTTCATAGCCCTGCACAAGTATTTGAGCCTTGGGACGCTAGTTTCACTTCCACTCATGGCCACCAACAATAGTGGTGATTATCTAAACCGGTTCTGGGCCTCCCCTAGGTCGACTCAGCCTCAAATGATAAAATGATGCGGTAATGCAGTTTGACTTGGTGCTGGCCATCCACCTTGTGTGCTGTGCCTGCCGTTATTAGGTGCTCACTAACAGCTCCATAAGTCTATTAAAGCGATATGGGGAATCGTTTTCTGTGTTTGGTAGAGAAACCTTTCTCAAAACAAGATTTCCCATCTGGGTCGCTCGACCTCTAAATTAATCAGGCGTAATAATGTGATTTGATCAACTTCTATGGTTAACGGGACAGTCTATGTGTGGGTGATGTTTACATCCACGATAGCATGGTTGGCTAAGTGCAGTGCAAAATAAATTTAACATACAAACAACAACAGGACGTTTCGTTCATCTGACCACTGCTACATAGAAGCGACTTCTCTGTCCGTGGCCAGGAGCAGCTTCAAAGCCCCTACATTTACTTTAGCCGATGATATCACAAGTGATGTCCACCGTTGTTGTACAGCAGGACTTTTGAGTGCATTCCATTGTAATGAGAGGCTGCCCTGCTGCAATTAACTCGTCACCACACTTGCGATCTAGAGGTCGATCCTTAGGCCTGGCATTTGGAGCGACGCTGCAAGCTTCTTAAATCTCGCTGCCTCTGTCCACCCAGCTGCGTAAATGGATACAGCACAGTTGGTCGATCGGCAGGTCGCATGCGGTGGTGGGGTAAAGCGTGGGTAACTCCCACCTCTTCCAACAAGGGAAGCATCTTGCAGGGCTGCACCTTTACTGACCGCACCGTCATTGATAAACCACGACGTGCATGGGTCCACGTATGACATGCGAGTAGGGGGTCCACGTGCAGCGTGCGAGGATGCGAGGAAGGGATTCACGTGCAGTGTGCGAGTAGGGGGTCCACGAGCAGCGTGCGAGGAGGGGGTCCACGAGCAGCGTGCGAGGAGGGGGTCCACGAGCAGCGTGCATGGAGGGGGGCCACTTGCGGCTTGTGAGGAGGGGGTCCAGGTGCGCCGTGAGTGGAAGGGGTCCATGTGCTGTGTGCGGGGAGGGGACCCACGTGCGGCGTGTGAGGAGGGGGTCCAGGGATCTGTAAGACAATCTCTCTGAGATGGCGCTGCTGAGCGTCATCGTCGTCTCCATCGTTGACGAATGCTTTGTTGTCTCGACCAACAGCACCCCTCTTTGACTGCTGGCCCGACGACGACGACTCCACGTAGGAGAGCACGTGCAGCAGCGTGAACAACCTGAACGGGGGCAGAGGGGGGGGGGGGGCACGGAGGGGAAGGGGGAGGGGCACGGGGCGCCACGGTGGCAAAATGTCAGGAGTTAACGGGACAGACCTAGGAGCCAATGGTTGACTGACTGAGATGACTGACAATGCACCAGCTGTGACCCCTACTGTGCCAAATTGTTGTGTTTAGCTGCCCGGTGCTCTGCTTATGGATGCGAGCATCGCTCCTCTGCCCTCCATTATTGCTGGTGGGCGACTGCCTCCAACTGCCAAGTAGCATCTCCTCAGGAGTGGCCAATCTTGAGACCGCTGGTACCAGTTATTGGCAAGTCCACTCATCTCTATATATCCTCTTGTACCATATCATTCCTTTTTTTCCCTTGCCCATGCCGTGCCCTTTAGTCTGATCTATCCTGCCAAATAATAGTTGCTTTGCCATGCAGTGGCTGGGCATGGGGGCTACATGACCCAGCCAACACAGCCACGCTTGTGAGAGGAGCTCACCAATGGGAGTGTGTCTAGATCTTTTAAGAATATGTGAGCTCCTGACACAATCCAGTCTGGTTAAACCCAGGATGCATTGTAGGCAGGGTGACCTGAATGTTTCTAACCGATGCAGATGTTACTTTAGACACCTCAACATCCTTCTCGAAAGAATAAAGAAGGGAAGA
This sequence comes from Petromyzon marinus, assembly GCF_048934315.1. Classification (NCBI taxonomy): domain Eukaryota; kingdom Metazoa; phylum Chordata; class Hyperoartia; order Petromyzontiformes; family Petromyzontidae; genus Petromyzon; species Petromyzon marinus. The sequence continues at coordinate 12,212 of NW_027423309.1, read as the reverse complement.
TATCAATGTGGTCAAAGAAAATCCGGAGCTTCGCATGGAATGACAAACCAAGTAGTTTCCACCCAGTGTTACACAGCCGATGAAAAGATAATGCTGCCCGACTGTTTCGGAGTGAGACCTCGGCTGCGAAACCGGAGCTGGTCATAAGCACACTGCCCACACTCACATAAAGGCAAAGACATGGATCTCCTGGATAGCCTTAAGATACTGTTGGGGCAAGTGCTGTCAGCGAGTGGCACCTATGAAGGCCGGTACGGCACAAGGGGGGAAGTCCAGGACCATTTCAGATAATCGTTACTGTTGTTGGTCACTGAGTCGGCATGCACACACACCCCCTATGGCCACGCATGGGTCGACCCCCTCCCCTCCTCCTCAGCTGTGGTACAGCATGGCCAGGAACTGGACAATGAGCATGCTGGAGAAGGTGATGAGGAACATGAAGGCGAGGGGCAGCACGTCGATGACCGTCCCCTCGTTCTTCTTGCTCGGGATCTGGATGTAGAGGTCGGCTCCCACGAACTGCAGTGCCAGGTTCGCCACCAGCCACAGTGCATTGATCATGAAGTAGACGAAAGTGCCCTGCACGTTGGGACAGACAGACCAGGCCTGATTTACATTGCATTGGCCGAGTGGCGGGGGGGATGACCCCGGGCTGTTTATGGATCCCCTCTTTGTGCATTCATTTTTCTCCCCCACTGTCCACTCTCGACGCCAAATGGTCACTTCTGTTGTTATTGTTTTATTGTTCATGTATTTTACAGGATTAGCGGATTATTGGAACAATTAACAATTAATTCGTTGGAATAATAAGGCATAGGTAATTCAATGCCGTTTAAATCTTCTTCTACCACATGCCAAGTACGGTAAGTACTCGCTTAACGCCTGCTGTTTGCACAACGCGTTGTCGCTGGAACGCAATTTTTCTGTTATCGAAGCATCTCCGGTACTCGCGATGACGCGTTGCCAGTACCTTGTTTCTTATCTCGAAGAGTTCCTGCTTCACGCGTTTCCTGTGATCGTCATCTTCCTCCAGAGGCTTGAGGTAGTCACTGATCATGCTCTTCCAAAACTCGTCTTCCTCCTATGCATTCCCATCCACGGGACAGAAGGTTCACTTTGTGCGATTGTCCAAATAACAACAACTTACTCCGATGAATAATATTAATATTGTAATAGTAATAGGTTTTACCCTTTTAACTGGCACAAAAACTGACACCTTTATTCAAGGCATCGTGTTTGCAATAACCACAACACAAGCAATCAAAATGCAAACAAAAGAGACAACTCTGATAATAATATGCACTGTCCTTGAATTTGATTGGTCCACACCCGAGACGGCTTTTCTTAGAGCCTAGTCTCCACTGGTGTTAAATGCTCACCCCGAGCCCTCAATACTCTGATAGTGCGCTGTTTTTGAGTTGTACGCCTTTTGGCGTCTTCTGGTCCAACACCAGAGTGCTTGCCACAAATGAATCACAATAGCTTGCTAATCTCGTCTAGGAGCATTAACCATCACCCACACTTCGTTCATCCATTCATCAAACAAAGATGGTCACCGCATCGCGTGATTTCAGATGCTCGGTCTTTTTTAACTGACAAGCAATGACTTCGCATTTAATTTTCGATTTAAAGCTTTCGTGACTGCAGGGATTCATCTTCTTGGTTCTTTCGGTAAAGTCACGTAGAATGGAAATAAAATAATACAAATAAAACATAATAAAATAAAATTCTCACGACGTTTCGGCCACAACTCAAGTAGCCTTTTTCAGGTGAAGGAACAGAACTGTCGGGACGACAGCGCTTCAATGAACGCTGCAAAGATTCGCAGCGTCTTTTAAGCTAGGTGGGAGAAGTAAAGCGCCTTGACAAAGGTGTTTACATATCAAACAGGATAATTTAGCATTGAAATAGCGGTGTTAAAGTGTTGGATCAGCAGGATGTTAAAGTCAGAAATTAGCTTGTAACTGGGAGATTAGCATGATGTTAATGTGAGGGATTAGCATGTGACTGGTCACGGAAATAGCTATGTTAAAGTCGAAGTTTATATATCAACAGAGGCATTTAGTATATGGACGCTAAACGACTGCAACTACCCAACTATCATACAATACACCGATGTGAAAAAACTAAGTATAAACTACATCAATGTTATCAATAAACTCTATATACTCTCCAATCAGCTGAGCTACTAACAATAAGTCGTTATACATTACAATGCCATATGGCGAAAAAATGGGTGACGTTTTTTTCTTTTCAACGTTAGCACCACGGAAAGCGACGAGCTTTGTTCAGACGGACGAGTCCATCTATGCTTGGAACGGAGGAGGGGAGAGAAACATCCACGATGCGCTGCTCTGTCCTGTGTTGCGTTACAACTATTTTATAAACTAGACTACTATACATTGCAATGTTATACCTTCCAATCTAAACTACATTGTATAATATCGTATACACAGCCCAATGTAAGCTCTAACATCAATTCCATACACCCAGCCATCAGATTTACCATGGAAGTCGAAAAAGATGGCAAGCTACCCTATTTGGATGTCCTAATTAAAAGGAAACCTGATGGTTCAATGAGCCACTGTGTCTACAGGAAAGCTACGCATATGGATGTTTACTTAAAACCAGATTCCCACCACCATCCGTCCCAGAAGAACTCCCTCATCAAGACTCTATACCATAGAGCCCAATGCATTTCCGACCAGGAACACATTGCCAGTGAACTCTAGCACGTACACCAAGCTCTCAAGGCTAATGGTTACTCCGACTACACAATCCGCAAAACCATCACTCCAGCCATGAAGAAGGATTCTCTTGAGGAGCCATTCAAAACCATCACCTTACCCTACATTGCGGGGGTCACAAAAAAGATCTCCAAAATCCTGAATAAACACAAGATCCAGGTCCGATTCAACACAGTACATAAAATGCGTGATCTGGTTCCGTCTGTAAAAGATGTGGTTCCAGACATACAGTACCCGGGCGTCTACAAACTAAGTTGCCTCTGTGGTAGCAGCTACATTGGAGAAACCAAACGACATATCTCGGACCGCATCCGTGAACATAAAGCAGACTTGAAACACGGTAGGACGAACACCTCAGCCGTGGCAGATCACTGTTATAATTTAGTGGGCTCACATGACACGGAGGTTCTCTGCAAGCCATCCGGCTACCATGAGACATTCGTTCATGAGGCCATCCACATATACAAACACAGAGGCAATTTCAACCGAGAAGATGGATTCTGGCTTAGTAACCATTGGAAAGACGTTATAAACCATTTCGGTTCTTAATTGATTGTATTATACGGTGACTTTCAGACTGCAGTCCATTCCCTGACAATGTCTCTAAATACCGTTCACACAACGGTCAAAGGTATAGCATGTTGTATAATAAATAGTTTAACATTGTAATGTTTAACATAATTCATAAGGCAATATATGGTATCGTAATTGTATAGTGAATATACAGTAGTGTGGTATACAGTAGGGTTGGTAGAATAATACATAGTGTAATATTACAAGTCTATTTTACAGTCTAAAGTATAGGGTAGTGTATAGTAACGCATTGTATAATTTAATGGTGGGTTTGTCTATGGCAGTGTATATTACGGTGTATAGTCGTGTAATGTAGAAAAAGTTTAGTTGGGGACATATCAATATAATGCATAATGTTAGAGCTTACATTGGGCTGTATACGATATTATACACTGTAGTTTAGATTGGAAGGTATAACATTGCAATGTATTGTAGTCTAGTTTATAACATAGTTGTAACGCAACACAGAACAGAGCAGCGCATCGTGGCTGTTTCTCCCCCCTCCTTCGTTCCGAGCATAGATGGACTCGTCCGTCTGAACAAAGCTCGTCGCTTTCCGTGGTGCTAACGTTGAAAAGAAAATACCACCACCCATTTTTTCGCCATATGGCATTGTAATGTATAACGACTTATTGTTAGTAGCTCAGCTGTTTGGAGAGTATATAGAGTTTATTGATAACATTGATGTAGTTTATATTTTAGTTTTTTATTAGTTTACTATATGGTATTCATTATATAGTGTAGTGTATACCCAGTTACTTTATGTTAATAGCTCAACTTATTGAAGAATATATTGAGTACATTTATTATATTGATGTAGTTTATACTTAGTTTTTTTCACATCGGTTTATTGTATGATAGTTGGATAGTTGCAGTCCTTTAGCGTCCATATACTAAATGGCCCTGTTGATATGTAAACTTTGATTTTAACATAGCTATTTCCGTGACCAGTCACATGCTAATCTCTCACAATAACATCATGCTAATCTCCTAGTTCCATGCGAATTTCTGACTTTAACACCCTGCTGATCCAACACTTTAACACCGCTATTTCAATGCTCAATTATCCTGTTTGATATGTAAACTCCTTTGTCAAGGCGCTTTACTTCTCCCACCTAGCTTAAAAGACGTTGCGAATCTTAGCAGCGTTCATTGAAGCGCTGTCGTCCTGAGAGTTCTGTTCCTCCACCTGAAGAAGCCTACTTGTGTTGTGGCCAAAACGTCGTGAGAATTTTATTTTTATTATTTTATTTCCATTCTATGTGACTTTAACGAAAGAACCAAGAAGACTTTGTCTTTGTTTGATGAAAATATTACCTTTGGTATGGAGGGCGAGGTCTGTGTCTGATTGCTCTGGAGGTCGACTTTTGCTCTCTACTTCTTCTGGATGCTCTGTCTGAGTGCTCGCGATGTCTTCTAGTCTCGCCTCTGCTCCTTCTGAATGCTCCATCTGAGTGTTTGCGATGTCCTCTTCTCTCGACTCGATCTCTGCTCCTTCAGGATGCTCTGTCCCAGTGCTCGCGATGCCCTGTCGTTTATCCTCGCTCTCTACTCCTACTGGATGATCTGTCTGAGTGCTCGCAATGTCCTCTGGTCTCGTCTCTGCTCCTTCTGGATACTCCATCTGACTGTTTGCGATGTTCTCTCCTCTCGACTCGATCTCTGCTCCTTCAGGATGCTCCGTCTGAGTGCTTGCGATGCCCTGTCGTCTCTCCTCACTCTCTACTCCTTCTGGATGATCTGTCTGAGTGCTCACGATGTCCTCTGGTCTCGTCTCTGCTCCTTCTGGGTGCTCCATATAAGTGTTCGCGATGTCCTCTCCTCTCGCCTCGATCTCTGCTCCTTCTGGATGCTCCATCTGAGTGCTCGTAGTGTCCTGTTGTCTGGCCTCAATTGGACGCAGCTTCATCTCTCTGTCGAGTTCCACCGTGCACGACTCCACTCGGCTGGGAGGGATGATGATGAACTGTTAAACTAAACCATTATTTTTATTTTACCATGTAAGGCCCACTGAGCTAGGAAGCTTTTTTGTAGAATCGACCTGAATATCACAAATTATAACTCAATGAGCGGCTTATCACGTGGAAATTACAGCAGCCAAATACTCTAATCACATGATGATTCTAAATGAGGAGGGAAAAAATCAGGGGACCCGGAGTAAAATCCACACCAACATGGGGAGAGAAAGGAATAGACGCAGACTCCATATAGGCAACAGGCATCGTCAGGTTTGGGATCGAAGCCACTACCTCCTGCATACCAGGGGAGGTAGTTAACATCTAGCCACCACGGCGCCTAAGATACAAGCACAACTAGAATCACAGTTAATAAGTTGAGACAAGACTCAGTATTGACTTGAGTAAAATGTTACGTTGTAAATCCTCCTCCACCCGACACAGCCAATCAATAATCATAATCTGTATTTCTACTGCAGGAGGAGTCCGATGAGCTATGAACCTATTTTCACAGATGTCCAGTAGGTGTAGGGGATTATAAAGTTAGAACATAAAACGATAGCAGTGCTAAGTATAGGAAAGATAATAAAATAAGTAAAGTATATGAGTGCAACTTGCATGAGTACATCAGTTACTGCCAATTTTTCAATACTAAATGCATAACTTGGGGCAAGGCAGCAAAACAACAGTCCCAAACCACACCAAGATAACACAGTCCCTCAATAATATGGGACATAAACGTTGAACTATCGATACACGAGAGGTAAGGATCAAAGTTAAAAGCATGGCTACAGGCTCTCAGTGAGGTGGTGGCACCTTGAACTGTCATCCTCCTGACTCAGTGCCGAGTATTTCTTCGGATGGACGCTGATCCTCCACTGGAAGCAGTCCCACTCGAGTGGCAGTATACAGCATTTCGTTCCATTCAAACGATGCTTGCGTTCCTTCTTCTGCTGGGACAGGAGGATTGGCATTGTGCTGAAGGCAGGGTCCTTCAATGATATCAAACCAGCGGGAAGCGCACACAAGCTGGAAGGCAGTTTCAGCTGCTCAGTGAACTGGCGCCAATAACTGTCCAAGCTCTGCGGTCCTCCATGTATGAAGATTTTATTGGCCAACGGGAAACCAGAACACCATGGAATAGACCCACAAATGCGAGGGGGAAACATTGCGTTCTATTCAGATGGAACAGATAGAGTCCATAATTGTCATACTACATTCTCCTGGAAAGTCAGTGAATGACTCCTCCTCGATACCCACCGTGTTGGATTAATGGACACGAGTGGCACAGCCACCACCACCGTTCTTGTCAAGAAACATAAACGATAATTTTGCAAGCTCCGGTCATCCTCTCATCAGTGGATTTTGGCTAACCATTGAACAAAGACAGTGACCACATCGCGTGCTTTTGGGTGCGCTTGTGCGTCCATCTGGAACCCTCTTCCTTCCAATATGAGAAAGCAATTGGAGCTATGCACTTTTAAATCATTACATTGAAAACTAATTTCTTAAAAACTGCTCTTTGTGTTTAGAAACTTTCCTTCCTTCGCACCTCCAATTAGCACAGTTGGCTACACATGGTGTGAAAGAAGTTCAACATACATACATCTGGACCAGTCCTTGGCCTTCCCTCAAAAAGCCTAAAAAATAGCCAAATGTGATGTAGTAAACATGACAACAATGGAGACAAAGGCGGCCGGGCATGGTGCTGGCCACCTACCCTCTTATGTGCCATTCCGGACTTCACAGGTGCTACTCGCTAACAGCACTTGCCCCAACGGTCGGTTAAAAGCTATATGGGGATCGCTGCCTTCGTCTTGGCGAGGGTTGGGGGCATATGTTACACTTTTTTGCAATGTACGTAGCCAATCATGCTAATCGGAGGTGCGGGACGGAGCAACAGAGGAGAATGGAGCGAAACTCCAAATAACGTTCGACACAAAAACAACAACGACAATAACGATAACACATAAAGTAACTCACCTCCTTAGGGGAGGGCTCAGTAGGCGCCTTGGTCTCACGCGTGCCCCATGATACGTTGTACATGTTGACCAATGAGTAGATGAGCAGCAGCAGGTATCCCGTGGGAATGCAGATGAGGTACAAGAATCCGTGCACGATGCAGAAGAACTCGCGCGGGTGCAGCGCCGCGGCGATGAGATGGATGCCCGCGAGAGTGATGAAGAAGATGCTGCTGGGTGTGAGGATACCGTTCTTGACAATGTCGCCGACCATAGCGAGCAGCGTGCCCGTCATGAGGAACATGTAGATCACGGTGAGCACCATGGCCACCTTAAAAAAAATACCAGGTATAAAGCTCTTTTCAGAAGCCACCTGGCCACAAATGATAGATCAACGAAGTGGCTCATCACGTGGTAATGTATATCAGCAGCCAGATTAAATGCAGAGGGAAGATAGAGATAACACGTGGACTCCAAATACATAACAGGCGTTAAGGTCGGGATAGGGATCGAACCCACGACCTCCTGTATACCATGCGAGGGAGTTTACATCTCGCCATCGCAGGAGGAGACCTTAGCCATCGGCGTCACCATTGTCCTTTTTGTCCAACCACCACCACTTCTTGGGAGTTACTTTGCATTTATTCCGCACTTTTCCACAAAGTCCTCAAGACCCTGCACTTTGCAAACAACAACAAAATAATGATAGCTCATTGTTCTTCTGGGTTCTTTCGGTAAAGTCACGTAGAATGGAGATGAAATAATAAAAATAATAATAACAGAATAAAATTCTCACGACGTTTCGGCCACAACACAAGTAGCCTTCCTCAGGTGAAGAAACAGGACTGTCTGGAAGACAGCGCTTGAGTGACCCCTGCCAAGCATGGCAGCGTCTTTTAAGCTGTGTGGGAGGAACAGAGCACCTTGACAAAGCAGTTTACATATAAATTAGCATGTAACTGGGGGATGAGCATGATGTTGGTGTGAGGGATTAGCACCACGGAGAGAGACGAGCTTTGTTAAGACGGACGAGTCCATCTATGTTCAGAACGGAGGAGGGGGGAGAGGAGTTTAGATATCAACAGTAAATTAGCATGTAACTGGGGGATTGGCATGATGTTAGTATGAGGGATTAACACCACAGAGAGCGACGAGCTTTGTTCAGACGGACGAGTCCATCTGTGTTCGGAACGGAGGAGGGGGAGGAAGAGGAGGAACCCTCAAGACCTTGGGTTTTCGGATGCCTTTGTCCGAACGATCCGCCTACTCTACACCAAGGCGGAGTGCATGATCAAGATCAACGGCGCCCTCACTGCCCCGGTCAAATTCGAGCGAGGAGTGAGACAGGGATGCCCATTGTCGGGCCAACTTTATGCCCTGGCATTAGAGCCTTTCCTGAATCTCATAAGGCGGAGACTCAGCGGCCTGGTGCTGAGGGAACCAAGCATCAAGTTGGTCCTGACGGCATACGCCGACGACGTCCTTCTCATCCTGCGCTCCCTGGCTGATGTCGCCCTGCTGCATGAGTGCCAGGAGGTCTTTTCGAAAGCCTCGTCATCAAAAATGAACTGGCAAAAGTGCAGCGGCCTGCTGGTTGGAGCGTGGGACATGACTGAGTGTCCCGAGAAGGCAAAAGCCATCAATTGGAGCACAACATCGCTGCACCACCTGGGGGGGTTCCTCGGACCAGAGGAGGAACCACCGCAGAGGAACTGGGTCGAGCTGGAGGAGAAGGTGAAGGAGCGGCTGGCCACCTGGAGTCGCCTGTGCAAGTTCCTCACCTTCAGGACAAAGACGTTGGTGGAGAACCAGCTGGTGACGTCCATACTGTGGCACCGACTCTTCTCCCTGCACCCCCCATGAGCCTTGTCAACGCACTTCAGAAGCAAGTCCTCGACTTCTTCTGGTCAGGTGGAGGACATCGGGTCGCGGCTGGGGTCCTGGCCCTGCCACTGGACGAGGGCGGTCACGGGCTGGTGTGCGTGCGGAGTCAGCTGGCCACCTTCCGACTGCAGGCAGCGCAAAAGTTCCTGCACGCCGCCCCTGCACCGGCCTGGAGCGTCACGGCCTCCTTCCTCCTGAAACAGCTGGGGGGTCTGCAGTGCTCCAAGCAACTATTCTACATGGACCTGCAGGGCCTCCCACTGGGACAGCTGCCACCCTTCTACAGAAGCGTCCTGCAGACATGGAGCTCCCTCGCCGTCAGGAGGCTGAACCAACCGTGATCGGCTGAGGATCTGGTCTTCGAACCGATCCTCAGGAACCCACAGACAAAGCTGCCATCCACCACCACCACCCCTGGCATGGAGAGGCGCCTCGCCAATGCGCGGCTCACCAGGATGGGAGATCTGGTGGAGCCTGAAACACGGGGCCGGTGGATCGGACCAGCAGACGTGGCCACAAAGACAGGGCTGCAGTCGCTCCGGGTGGCTGCCCGGATCCTGGCCGAAGCCAAGGGGGCCTTCTCAGTGGCAGCGGGGAGAACGCCCCCCATCGGCGTTGGGGATGACGAGGCCCCTCTCGATCCCCCTCCACCGGAGCTCTCAGTCGTGCCACTGCATCGCCAATGCCGACAAACGAAGGCGGATCACAACCTGTGCCGGCTAGAAGACCTACCGGAGCTGGCCTTCGCAAATGTAAAGAGGAAGGTTCTCTACTCCTACATGGTCCGGTTCCACCAACAGGACACCCTGAGGAGCCACAAGGACCATGCCTGGAGGAAAGCCCTGCCCTGCGTCTCTCCGGAGAGGCCTCGCTGGAGGTAACTCTACTGCAGACCGACGTACAACCGCATCGGCGACCTCAGCTGGAGCATCGCCCACGGCACCGTCACCACCAACGTCTCCCTGGCGCGCTTCACCGACACGTCCCCGGAGTGCCGGTTCTGCGGTAAAGTGGAGACGGTGGCGCACCAGTATGTGGAGTGCAAGAGCCTGGACTCGCTGTTCAAGGTCCTGAGAAACATCCTCCTAAGGTTCAGCCTCCACTTCTCCCCGACGGTCCTCTTCTTTGGATACCCGAAGGGCAACAGACCCCAACATCTTCAGGGGCTGGTCAACGTGCTCTTCGGCTACGCCAAGCTCGCCATATACAGGGCAAGGAAGGTGGCCCTGGAGGGGCAACGTCCAGCCAGCAGCCTGGGCATCTTCCACGCTCTGGTCGGATCAGGGTGTGGCTGGAGTTCCACTACACGCGGCTGACCCACGCCGTGCCGGCCTTCAAGGAGCAGTGGGCGCTGGAGGAGGCCGTGTGCTCGGTGGCAGATGACGGAGAGCTCTGCATGCAGATCTAAGCTACCCGTCGTAGGCCGTTTGACTATGGGAAGGGCAGCGTGCCGATGCAGCACTTGTCGTAGTTATAAAGAAAAAAAAGAGAGCGAGAGAGAGGCAAATGGAGTAGGAAGAGAGGGGGTAGAGAGAGAGGAGAGGCAGAGAGGGGGGTAGAGAGAGAGGGGGCAGAGAGGGGGGTAAAGAGAGAGGGAAGGGGGAAAGAAAAACAAGTATATTTTGGGGTCTTTCATTTAAAAAGGGGGGGTTACATTAAGCAAAGCATAACAAAAAAAAACCGAAATGATGAACGTAGCAAAGTGCCGACTACACCGGGAGGGTGGGGGGAGAGGGTGGGGGGGGGAGAGGGTGGGGGGGGGGAGAGGGTGGGGGGGGGGAGAGGGTGGGGGGGGAGAGGGTGGGGGGGGGGAGAGGGTGGGGGGGGGGAGAGGGTGGGGGGGGGAGGGGTGTGGGGGGGGGGAGAGGGTGGGGGGGGGGGAGAGGGTGGGGGGGGGGGAGAGGGTGGGGGGGGGGAGAGGGTGGGGGGGGGGAGAGGGTGGGGGGGGGGAGAGGGTGGGGGGGGGGGAGAGGGTGGGGGGGGGGAGAGGGTGGGGGGGGGGAGAGGGTGGGGGGGGGGGAGAGGGTGGGGGGGGGGGGAGAGGGTGGGGGGGGGGGGAGAGGGTGGGGGGGGGAGAGGGTGGGGGGGGGGGGAGAGGGTGGGGGGGGGGGAGAGGGTGGGGGGGGGGGAGAGGGTGGGGGGGGGGGAGAGGGTGGGGGGGGGGGAGAGGGTGGGGGGGGGGGGAGAGGGTGGGGGGGGGGGGAGAGGGTGGGGGGGGGGGGAGAGGGTGGGGGGGGGGGGAGAGGGTGGGGGGGGGGAGAGGGTGGGGGGGGGAGAGGGTGGGGGGGGGGGGGAGAGGGTGGGGGGGGGGGAGAGGGTGGGGGGGGGGGGGAGAGGGTGGGGGGGGGGGGGAGAGGGTGGGGGGGGGGGAGAGGGTGGGGGGGGGGGGAGAGGGTGGGGGGGGGGGGGAGAGGGTGGGGGGGGGGGGGAGAGGGGTGGGGGGGGGGGGGAGAGGGTGGGGGGGGGGGGAGAGGGTGGGGGGGGGGGAGAGGGTGGGGGGGGGGGGGAGAGGGTGGGGGGGGGGGGAGAGGGTGGGGGGGGGGGGGAGAGGGTGGGGGGGGGGGGAGAGGGTGGGGGGGGGGGGGGAGAGGGTGGGGGGGGGGGGGGGAGAGGGTGGGGGGGGGGGGGAGAGGGTGGGGGGGGGGGGGAGAGGGTGGGGGGGGGGGAGAGGGTGGGGGGGGGGGGGAGAGGGTGGGGGGGGGGGGAGGGGGAGAGGGTGGGGGGGGGGGGGAGAGGGTGGGGGGGGGGGGGGGAGGGTGGGGGGGGGGGGGGAGGGTGGGGGGGGGGGGGGGAGAGGGTGGGGGGGGGGGGGAGAGGGTGGGGGGGGGGGGGGAGGGGTGGGGGGGGGAGAGGGTGGGGGGGGGGGGGGGAGAGGGTGGGGGGGGGGAGAGGGTGGGGGGGGGGAGAGGGTGGGGGGGGGGGAGAGGGGGTGGGGGGGGGGGGGGGGAGAGGGTGGGGGGGGGGGGAGAGGGTGGGGGGGGGGGGGAGAGAGGGGGGGGGGGAGAGGGGGTGGGGGGGGGAGGGTGGGGGGGGGGGAGAGGTGTGGGGGAGTGGGGGCGAGAGGGTGGGGGGGGGGCGAGGAGGGGTGGTGG